>NW_003852432.1:4386254-4388163 GCF_000181295.1 Otolemur garnettii
TAAACTTTGGAGTGAATTATGTTATTTTAGACAATACACTTATTCTTCCAAAATAATTTGCATATGCTGATATCAAATTTAGGTTGTGTTACATTGTACTTTCATTACCTTACATAAGATACACAAAGTAGACAATTCATAAAATTTCTTGGATTCATAAAATTTTTACACACATATAAATGGAAGTGAAGAGAGACAGGAGACATGAACAAGGTAAGAATAATCAGTTTGAGATTTAAAATTATATCACATAAATAATGTCAAGATAACCGGGTTGAATTAATAGATGAGTACATGCAAAATTTATAGATACTCCTCTGCCTTAAGCAGTAAAATGGAATTGTTGAAGAGCTTTGCTCAGACACATCTGAAACACTTTAGATGGTACCACAGTGACAAGCTAAGAGGGATTTGTTTTTTCACAATGTTGCACTGCCCTGATCATGGAGACCATTTTCTAGGCATAATTTTAGATTTACCTGTAAGTTTAAATACACATGTATATTAGGTAATCTATTTTTAGGAGAAACGTCTTTTTTTTTTTATTCTCCAAGAGAATGAATGAACATTCCAAATATGCCATTGTTGTTATCCTTGAACCAAGATGCTGCTTTTTATAGCCAGACCGGATGGAATAATTCGGAGTCTTTCTGGATCATTCAAGATTATCAATTTGTCTGGCTATAGAGCACCTGCAGGGGAGCCTGGGAGACAGGAGTTTTAGTCTCAGTTCTTTTTTTCCCCTCCCTTCTTTTGCCCACCATCTATCCCTCCATATGCAATGTTTGAAAGCCGTAATAATTAGTTGATGACACATTCGAATGTGAACAAAATTCACTGTGTATATGAAATAGCTTTTTAGGGGCTTAATTGGAAAATTATAATATGATTATTTGCCAGAGATATTGTTGAATGGAGTCTTAGATTTTATTTAAGATGGGAATGAATGTCCTTCAAGTTCAATTTTAAGCTAGATTTGACAATATTTAAAAATTATCCATTTACATTGTATTATATTGTTTATGCAAGGAAATGGAATTTCATTCCTGAGCCTTATTTATAATTTCTTTTTAATAGAAATCTGTAGTTGTAAAAACATTTTTGACTCTATGTATTTTGCATGAATAAATAATAGAGTCTGGAAGCAATTGACAGTTGGTAAGAAAAGAAAACTGATAGCAACAGAGTATTTTTAAAATATAAATGACATGTTGCAGAAAATCTATTTAAGAGAGAAACCTGGCTGCAATTGTAGAGCAATATAATATATCATTTGGCCCAAGTTTATTTCCTTCTAAGAAGGAAGTTGGCATAATATGAATTGTTCTCTGAAAATGTAGATTAAAAACTAAGAAGCATTTTGATGTGCATATATATCAGCAGCCTTATTAATCAAAAGAGGTAACTATCAATTGTTTGAAAAGAAAAATTGATATACCATGTAGCATTTTAATATCAGAGTATGATATGCATGAAATAAAAGTCAGTCTATGAATATCAAACAGATTTTGAACTAAAGTTATTGTTCAACTCTTTGTAGATAACATATAACATTAATAAGAAATTTTGGATATCCCAGCAAAACTAGATCAAAAATTATTACTGTAGTGATGACAAAACAATGGGACTGAATTTCTGCTTTTCTAATTAGTTAATTTGGATTTGTACGGGTATGACCAAAATACTGGTCATGACCAAACACTTTAGAAATTACTTCATTTTTTCTTGTTGATTCTTTTGCTGAGAAATTTAAGCTAAGCTATAATGGTTATCATACTTTTTCTACGAGAAAATATTTTTAGAAATACATGTTTGATTCCAGCCAAATATAAAATTAAACCTGGTGAATTCTCTGAGGCAAGGTCATGTTTTAAAGAAATCCTGTGTATTGGTTGTGAGAGCAAATAGA
>NW_003852432.1:4388872-4398111 GCF_000181295.1 Otolemur garnettii
GCAAGGGTATTTTAGGACCTCTGGAGCTGGCAGTGGTTGACTGAAGAAAAGTAAAGTTAGGAACGATGAGAGACAATGAGACAAGACAAACAGAATAGAATTTTCAAAGGTGGGAACACAGGGGACTACCTAGCTTGTAGAGTTCACAGTGGTAGCCATGAGTGGTTATTCCATTCAGCTTTTATTAAAGCCTATTTACTCATTAGCCAAGAGGGTAAGCTGAGGAAGAGAACGAGGATGTTAGCAGTTTCTCTGAATGAGCATATCAGCTCCTATTTTTTCTATAATCATTAACTTTAAGAGTCAAGCAGTCTTGAGAAATCTGGAACCTGAGCCTTGTATGTGGGGAGCCTCCTGTCTGTGGTCACACACACAGATTCCTTGGTGGGATTATTAATCCCCCCTAGTTCACTGTGGAGTAAAATGCCACTGGTGTCAATCTCATTTAAAGAATCAGCAGGAAAGAGAAATTTTCCTTCCATCCTACCACAGAGGGTCTTCCTCTGTGATAAAGGATATAAGCTTTCTTACCCATATTTTATGGCTTGAGCTGTTCCCTTGATTTCCGTCCCAGCCATAATACAAATCTCTACAATGGGTATTTACTTTGGCTGTTGACTAGGCAGGAATCGGCCTAGTTACTGTTTCTTGCTAGGCCTTGCACACAACTTCCTCTATGGCCATTATCCCTTCAGACTGTTCATAGACCCAACAGGGGTATTTGCAAGCTGTACTCCCTACAGGCCAGGCTTCCAAGAAAAGCAGGAAATTTTCTCAGATAAGAAATTTAGTGGTTGGTTTGAAGATAAAATAGCTGACTTTTCTTTATTCTGCTTTGCTCAGCTTATTTCTTTATTTTGCCCTTTTCCTGGGGGTGTTTTCCCTTGCTAAGAATGGGGTCTTTGGTCCCCATTATACCTACAGTAAGTATTTTGTGTGTCTTCTTTCAAATAGATGGAGACATGTACCTGCAAATACAGTTGATCCCTTGCTCTTTGTTTCCAACACTGCAGATGCCTGTTTTGTATGACTTCTCAGAATACTCCAAGTATGTGTCAACATGTCTATGTGCCTCCAAATACCAAGAGCATTTCAGTCAGCTCTTGCTGTTTGGCACATATTGAGCACTCAGATTTTTTTTTAATCTACACGAACAGATAAATGGATTAATTTACTATATCTAATCGAATAACAGCTGACTTGACAACTACTGCTCCTTGGACTTGAAATAATTTTTCTAAGCATTATATCATATTTGGCATTAAAGGATGTAAATGTGCAGTTAAGAAATTTTGTGCCACATATATGCAGAAGAACACTGCATTTATCTGATGGGTGGTTTCTGTTTGCTAACCAAGTTGCAAACCATTGATCTTGCACAAGAGGAAAATAATTTCATAGTGGGTAAGTTCTTGTGTCAGGGAAAACATGGTGGTCCTAAAAAAAATCATGTAACCACTACCTCCACAGCTTTGAGAGCTCACTTATAGGTAGCAAGGATACTGATGAAAGGGGTGAAGAGGCAGAACCATGGGATCTTCTTGAGTCCTACCAATGTCAAGAAAGCATCTGGCTCCAGACCCCCATTGCCAGCTTCTTAGAGAACTCTTGGGCCTCAGCAATGGACTACCTCAACAGGAGAAGTGGAAACCCTTTGCACTTTCTGAATGTGAGAGAAATCAGGGAACTTTTCCTGCAGTCAAATGCTCTATGTCTGAGGTACAACCCCCAGAGAACTTTTTCTGAATGAAGGCAAAGATGGAGCTGGGACTTAACGTCTGAAAATTATTTCTAAAGAGAGAACTCCTAGACTGCATAGGAGCCCTGAAAAAGGTAGAAAAAAATCAAGAAATTGTAAGTCAGCCTGAGTGTGCTCTGAGCAATAGATGCCTTCTTTCCTTCTCACATAATTTATGCTCACAGGAATCCTCCTGTGAGATCCCAGAGCAGTGTCCACCTCATAACCCTTCCTTCCTACTGACTTAACATTCTTTACTGTGAATACTTTGTTTCCTGAAACACAGAAATTATTCTCTTGTAAATACTGAGTTCAGTTTATCACTCATGATATTCATGAATTTCAGTTGTTCAGATGAAGTAAATAATGCACACAATATTTAAGTAATAGCTCTGCAACACTTCAAATACATTTTACCGACTACCCTTTTCTTTAAAAAGGAATGAAAGGGCAGATGAGTCACTCTATTTACCTGCCTTCCTAGCTCTGCCGTAGAGTATGATTCTGCCTTTAACCTTTTCTTTCTGACACTGCAACACTGGAGATGAATTGGAAGTGTAGAAAGCAAACTTTCCATAGCACTGACTGTGAGGAGGGGTTCCTTATTCCAACTGAGAACAAAGAGTCATGATAATAATAATATGATAATAATAGCACTAACATAGCTACTGCTCAGAGCTAGTTTTTTGGGATGCATTATATTATTTAATTCCTTAGTAACTTTAGGACTTGGAGGTATTATCTCCATTTTAAGGATCAGAAATTCGTATTTAGAAATTTTCATTAACTTGCATAGTTACGCAGTCAATATATATAGAGGTTGGGTTTGAACAAGATCTTTTTGATTCTCAGCTTCTACTAGGAGCTTAGATAGTATCATCCTACCCTATGTGCTTGTTACATATATCTTGCTCAGGTTTGAAGAATGAGTAAGTAGGACGGGGCAGGGAGCTATTAAACACACATGTGCACCTCACTGGTGGCCCTTGGTCCAGCAAAAGGAGAAAAGTACAAGGACAATGTTCCATTAAAGTCAGTGGACCTCAATCATCTTTTTGACAACCAAGAACTGGTTTCATGGGAGACAATTTCTGCTTAGATGGGGGTGCAGGATGGGGGTGGGTGCTGGAGATGGTGGGGACAGGAAAGGAAGTGGAGCTCAGGCAATGATGTTATGCAGACAATTCCTAACAGGCTACTGACTCATATTGGTCTGCGGGCTGAGGTTGGGACCAAACATTAAAAGTGACTGTGCTGTATTCCTTCAAGCTAAACTCCCTGTCATAAAATTCAAGCATGCACAACCAGGAAGGAAATATCTCTATAGCCTGCTCACTAAAGGACAAATGCACAGTACAAGAGGTGATTGCTTGAGAAAAACTGACTCACCTGAAATTGATGAAACATAGGACAATTTAGTAACCCCCATGATTTTTCCTTAATGAAGACTCCCTGTTTTTCTCTCTTTTTCCACATTGCTTCTTCCAGGCTAACTATTAGAAGCTAAGCAATGTCCTCCCAACATATTTAATTTTCTGCCTTGTTCCCTCCCTAAAGTTCTTTCACATCACCCAGGCCTATTCTGTTCCCTTGTGTTCTTTGGGGACACTTAATTACTCCCACATCATAGATCCCTTTAGCAACAACAAGAAAGACACACAGAGGGATTCAGGGAAGTTGATTATTTTCCTTTTGCTCCATTGCCTTTGGGTGATTTTTTCTTCACAACATTTTCATTGATATCAGGACAATAGAACTTGTTCATGGCCTAAAGTTTGTGCCTGGGCTTATATGTGACCAAGAACAGATGCTGCCAAACATTCAAACTACTTTCAAGACAGCTTCACCTTATAAATCTTTAAATATATTTTCTGAGTATTTTCCCTCAATCCTTAGGAAAATTAACCTATATGTTTGTGTTTCATGCACCAATAATAAATGTGCCCAGTGGCAGAATTAAAAGCTATTTGAACCTAGGCATGGTGGCTCACACCTGTAATCCTAGCACTCTGTGAAGGTGGGAAGGGAAGATTGCTAGAATTCAGAACTTAGGACTTTGAGGCTAGCCTGAGCAAGAGCAAGACTTCATCTCTAGTAAAAATAGAAAAACAAGCCAGGTGTGGTGGGCACCTATAGTCCTTGCTACTCAGGAGACTGAGGTAAGAGGAACAATTGAGCCCAAAATTTTCAGGTTGCTGTGAGCTATGATCATGCCACAGCACTCTACCCAGGGAGACAGAATGAGACTCTGTGTCAAAAAAAAAAAAAAAAAAAAAGCTTTTGATTTACTAACCATATTAGGGTCCATTTGATTTCTAAGTTTTTGTTATTATGCTTTGAGTTTTGTTTTAAATTTGCTTTAAAACATCAGATCATTTCCAAACACACAGTAGTCATGCCCAATAAGAATAGAAAATGACTAAAATGACTTTGATAGTAGATACTCGGGCCTACTCACAGCTATTCCCTTAAAAAAAAGAAAGAAAGAAAGAAAGAAAAAAGACCTACCACAAAGTCAACTGAGCCCATTATGGAAATCTGTGGGAAAGAATTGAGGACAAGAAAAAATATTATTTTAGGTACCTTAAAATAAGTCTTTGAGGTTTACATTATAGAGGTAAAAGTCAGCTCATTAGGACACAAAGCAAAGTGTAGGTGGTCAGAAGAATTCTAAGATGCCTGCACATTTCCCACCCACAGTGTACCTGCCCTGTCTATGCCCCTCCCCTTGCAAATGGGCAGAACCCATGAATGTAATGGGATAGTCAGTCTCTAACTATAATATTACCTGTTATATTACCTGATAAACATGCGAGAACTTTGCAGACATAATTAATATCTCAAATCAGTCAACTTTGAGAAAATAAAAAAAGAAATTGTCCTTAGCTGGCTTGACCTAAACTGTGAAGACTTTAAAAAGGACTTGGCTCTTCCTTAAAGAAAGAGATGCAAAGCATGATAGAGATTCTGCCGCTCCCCTTGAAGAAGCAAGCTCTTCTGAAGTGACAGGGCCTACAAAGGAACCACAGGGCAAGAGCCTGAGGGCAGTTTCCAGGAGCCAACAGTGGTCCCAGACAACAGTCAGCAAGAAAGTGTCACAGTCATATATTGCAAGAACTGAATTCTGCCAACTTCAGGGCAAGTGGAAACAGATCTTTCCCTCATTGGGCCTCAGATTACGATGCACCTAGCTGACACATTGATTTCAGCCTTGTGAGACCCAGGGCAGAGGGTCTAACAAATACATACAACACTCCTGTCCCATGGAAATGGTGAGAAAGAAAACGTGTTTGTATTGTTTTTAACTGCTGAGTTATTGGTAGTTTATTACACATTAATAGAAAACTAATGCATTCAATGAAGCAGAAGTGTTTGATTATTGAAGAACTCTTGCCTTTACTATGTCTACAGAATGAAGTGTGTACTCCTCAGTTCATTTTCTTCACTATGAGATCCCCACCTGCCTTTGCAACCTCCTCCTTGTGTGCTTGTTTCCCAATATCAATCTTTCTCTTCAAGCACACTCAAGTTTCTCTCTATGCCCCGGGTGAAGCCTACTCTGATTCTTGACTCTTGCCATACATTATTCTCTCTGTCTGGAATGCCCTTCTCCCCTTTTACATCTGCAAATTTCCTACTCATGGTTCAAAATCCAGACCAAATGTCACTTGCCCCATGAAGACTTCCCAGGACTTCTTTTGCAATAATCATTCCAGTATGTGGTCAAAGTTAGTGACAACTTGTTTGCACGTCTTTTGTGGCAGAAACAATGTTTGAAATACCTTTGCATGGTAAAACCATATCACAATGACTAGCACATGTTAGATTTTAAGCAGTGATAATGATTTTCTGAGTAAACAATCAATGAACTACCAAATAACTCTGAACCAAGACTAACCAAAAAGTGAAAAGGAGAGTTGCTGTATGAAACTATTAAAATAGGTACAGGGCTCATTTCCTTTTTCATCTCACAATATAAAGAACCTCTTTCTTTATATTGTATAAGGCTTATGGCATCACCAATAAGTTAAGATTTTGAAAAATGCCTGGTCCAAAATTGTCATAATTTGAAACCCTGCTTAGTTTCATACATGCGTAAGGGTCCTGATAGTTAAAATATTACTAATAGCAACAGTTATAAAAGCTAACACACAGACTACATGGTATTTTAGCACTTTACATGGGTTAACCTATTTAATCCTTTTAATAATCCTTATAATACCCCTTTATATAATTTCTATATTTTACAGATAAGGAAACTAAGACACAAAGAGGTTAAGTGACTTGGTTAAATCTTTTTGATAATAAATATTGGAGCTGGAATTTGAACCAGGCATCCTGCCTCTGGTGTCTGTGCTCTTGGCTACCGTAAGCACCACATGTTACCTCTTTAAGGGTGACAGCAGTGTTGATGGTGAAGGACACTCATTCCTGTGCATTTTTCTATTCAGCCCTACTTTACTTGGCACCAACCTGCTTTCCTACGACTCTCTCAGAGCACATCTTACCTTCGAACTTCCAAAATTCTTATCAAGAGTTGCAAAACCACAGTCCAAACTTTCTGTGCAGTAGAGTGATAACTGCTTTTCCATTTATTCTTTGTAAAACAAATTTGTATAATAAAAGCAAGTCATTTCTTGAAAAATTTCCTCATTTAGACATGATTTTTTAAATTAATGAATTTATTTATTTATTATTTCAGGTTAATATAAGGGTATGCATGATTAGGTTACATTTGTCACATTTGTCGGGAAAAATCCGAGTGTATTTGAAGCCTTCACCTACGACGTGTGCCATATTTCACTACCTCATACCCGTTAAGTAGGTGCTGACTGAGCCTCTTCCTCTCCTCCCCCTTCTTGAATTTAATTCTATTTTCCCTCATGTGAAACCACAGTTGTTCATCTACTAGTTTTAAATTAGTATTGAGTATACGGGATTCTCACTTTTCCATTTTTGAGATACGTTAGAAAGGAGAATGTTCTTCAACTCCATCTTTATAAAAGATGTAAAAAAAGACACACCATTATCACCCAAAGGCCATAGTTACATCTTTTTATGGCTGAATAATATTCCATTTTAACTACTTTTGAGAAACTTGATTACATTTCTCAAAGCTCTTCTTAGTTGAGGGGGGAGAGTGAGAGTCAGAATATTTAATCCCTTTGGAGAGTGAAGGGTTCATGGAGAAACACGGCTGTGGGTCCTCAGAGCTGTTTCTCATGGCCCTGGACCAGCAGTGGCAGTGGCTTTGCACACACAGATGACTATCTTTCCTCATGCTTCTGATTTCCTTGGCTTTTCTCTTGTGAGACAAGAACAAATGCTATGGAACCAGGTCTGATATCTGCTTTATTTTGGTGATTTCAATAAAAGTTTAGAAAACCACCTGATGCCAAAAGCCAAAGATGATAAAACTGGAAAATTTTTTCATAGGTGAAGGACACTCTCAATCAGCAAAATCATCTCTTTTCATCTCTGGCATTTTCAAAAACACACCTTTTGGAGGTACATGTGAAATAAAGTTTTCCAATGTCTTCTCACCCTTAGCAAATCTCACAAGGTGTTTTGTTGTTTTCAACAGACTTTATTTTTTAGAGCACATTTAGGTTTACAACAAAATTGAGCCGTGAGTGCAGACAGTGCCCATAGATTCCCTCCCTGCACACAGGCCTGGCCTTCCACACTGTCAATACGCCTCACCAGAGGGGTCCATTTGTCACAATCAGTGAGCCTCCATTGACACACCATTATCACCCAAAGACCACAGATTCACTCTTGGTGGTGTGCCTTCTATGGATTGGGACAAATGTGCCTTGACCCGTATCCACCGTTCATGCATCACACAGAACAGTTTCACTGCCCTGAAATCCTCTGTGCTCCTCCTGTTCATCCCTTCTTTGCCCACCCGACCCCACCAGCCAATACTTTTACTGTCTTCATAGTTTTGCAGTTTCCCAAATGTCAGATAGTTGGAATCACAGAGTATGTGGCCTTTTAAAATTGGCTTCATCCACTTAATTATATGCATTTTAGCTCTCTTCATGTCTTTTCATGGCTTAGAAAAAGATATGGCTCATCTCTTTTTACTGCTGAATAATATTTCATTGTCTGGATATATCACAGCTCATTCATGCATTTACCTACTGCAGGACATCTGGGTTGCCTCCAAGTTTTGGCAATTATGAATAAAGCTGCTATAAATATTCATGGGGAGGCTTTTATGTGGACATAGTTTTCAGCTCCTTTGTGTACATACCAAGAAGTATGGTTTCTAGATCATATGGTAAGTGGACTTTTAGCTTTGCAAAAAACTGCCAGACTGTCTTCCAAAAGTGGCTTTACCATGTCACATTTTATCATCAATGAAGGAGTTCTGTTATTCCGCATTCACTCCATTTTGTTCCATTTACTGGGGGGTGTGTGTGTTGTAATGTGTGTTCTTTTTGGTGCTTTTGCTGCTTTGATCCACAACTCATTCGACTCATAAGAAAATTGCTGAGCTATTGTTGTTTGTTATATATTCAATGACATTATCAATTGCACAGAATTAGCAAGCTTTCCAATATTTCAAACCTAAGTAATTAGTACAGCGATTAAAAAGGGTGACTTATGCTACAGTGATAATTTTCAGCTGTATAGCTAACACGATTTTCCTAAAATTCCATATGTGAAATGAATTTGACTACAAAAGTTCTAAAAGTCATGTAGACGATCAAAAGATAGAAAATAACAGAAATGATATTCAAATAAAATAGGAAAGGCAGCTTATCTTAATAAAGACTCATGCCAAATTTATAGTAATTCAAGAAGTATGGTATTAGGGCAGAGAGTAAAAGATTCATGTCTTTGGTTATTAAGTATGAACTGTCGATTTCCTTAATGACTAAGTTTGACAGTTGATATCTTTAACATTTCACTCTTTGAAAGTACATCCTTATTCTTTAGCACTCTTGGCTTGTGATTATCTTTAAAAATGTTTAGGCCAATTTTTCTGAAACCATGGATAAGTCAAAAATGCACGTTATTTTTACGTCTGAGTTCTAGCACGGAGCCAGTGCAGCGCAGACAGCTCGAGCTATCCACAAATGTTTGTGAAGGATGTGGATGACGGACTGAAGACACAGTACCACAGGGGTCTGAGAAGTTCTGTTCCGGTGATTTTCATCTTGAAAATGAGCCATGTGGGCGACCTGAGACCAAGGTGGATAATGATGAGCTGAAAGCTGTGGTGGAAGCGTGTTCATCTCAACTCAAACATGAGTTAGTAGCAACTCATTGGTAGTTTGACATTAATATTCCAACAATATTGGATCATTTGAAACATATAAGCAAGATAAGAAGCTGGATAGATGAGTTCCTCATGAATTAAACAAGTATCAGAAGAGAAATTTCCTGGAAGCTTCCCTTTCTTTGGCTGTCATGACATACTGGTGAACCATTTTTACACTGTATTGTTACAGGTGATGAAAAATGCATTCGTTTTGACTATTGCAAGTGT
>NW_003852432.1:4398855-4401477 GCF_000181295.1 Otolemur garnettii
AAACCATGTGAAGTTTTAAACGTAAAAGTTAATGTAAGAGAATATCTCTATGATGTCAGGGAAGAAAGGAGTTTCATGATAATGAATTTTCATATGGAAATAAAAAGAGAGAGAGAGAGAGAGAATAGGAAAAGATAACCTAAGCAAAAAGAACAAAGGTAGAGGCATTACAGTGCTGATAGAGTTGAATGTACTGACCCGCCTGGGTAGAACTGACCTACCCAGGAAGAATCATGTGCACGTCCCACCCAGGAAATAATGAATGAACCAAACCCTACCCTCTTGACCCTTCAAATCCCCATCTGCCATAGTCCACGTGTGGAATTATTTCTGGTGAGGGATTTCACCCCGCCTACACCAAGGTGGAATAAAAAACACATTGACCATACAGAAAATAAATAAATAATAAAACACAGTTTTTTTCTTAATTTTTAAAAATAGTTTTATTGAGAGATAATAGATGTTAACAACACATACAGAGTACTCCAAGAAATGTATATGTATGTGCAATTCACGAAAGGAAGAAAAGTGTATTAAAATTGTGATAAAATGTGCTATCTTATATAGTGTATCTGTATCTCTTGTAATTGTAGAAGTCAAATGTGACTTGAGTATTACCATTCTAACGAAAAATTTTCCTTTCTTAAAATGCATATACATTTTTGGCACCCTCTGTCTATAAACTGTACAATATTATAAGTTTTAAAATATGTGTGTGTAAGAAATCACCATAGATAAAGTGGTAAACATATGCATATCCCCCAAGTTCCTTAGCACCCTTTTGTAACCCCACTTAGCCACACTTCTATACTACCCCAACTCTTTGCAGTCACTGATCTGCTTTCTGTCTCTTGTAGTATATAAACACACACACACACACATACACACACACACACTGTGTAAGCCTGCATTACAAATCAAAGAATAATTCATGCTGAGATACTGAGTCAGATTTTACTGTAAGACATTCATCTGAGAAGCTCAAGGCAAATCTGAAAGCACCTCATTGATTATGCATTTGGGCTTTCAATTTAAATTTTCAAAGTCTAATTGGCACCTAGGAAGAACTTTCACAGATAAGCCCAGTAGCATGCTATTTCGAATCTCAAATCCTATGCTTGGAAACAAGACAACCTCTCACTCTCCTAGTCTGGCAAGTAGCACACAGAATTAATTCATCAGCTAATGGTTCATTTCTCCACTTTCTTAGGCTTAATAAGATTCAGCGGTACAAATCAGTACCCTTCATATATGCCAGTACCAGTCAAGCTGAGAATAAAATCAAAGACACAGTATCTTTTACTGGAGCTTCAGTAGCTTCAAAGAAGATGAAATACTTGTGAATATATCTAATGAAGTATATGAAGGATCTCTATAAAAAGAACTATGAAATCCAGAGAAGAGAAAAAGCAAAAGACATTAACAAATGGAAGAGCATACCATGCTCGCGGCTGGGAAGAATCAACATTGTTAAAATGTCCATACTATGCAAAGCAATCTGCAATTTAATGCAACCCTCATCAAAGAACCAACGTCATACTTTGAAGAACTGAAAAAACAGTACTTCATTTCATATGGAACCAGAAAAAAACCCAAACAGCCAATACAACTTTTAGAAGCATCACATTACCAGACTTCAGGTCATACTACAAGTCTATAGTGATTAAAACACCATGGTATTGGTACAAAAATAGAGATAAAGATCTATGGAATAGAATAGAGGATGTGGAGATAAACCCAGCCATATTATCTTTGATAAACCAAATCAAACAAAACTATGCATGGAGGAAAAAGAATCCTTATTCAATAAATAGAGCTGGGGAACTGGTTAGCCACATGTAGAAGACTGAAACTGGACTCACACCTCTAATCATTGACAAAAATTAATTCTTGCTGGATAAAAGATTTAATTTAAGATAAAAAAAATAAAAATTCTAGAAGAATGTGGTGGGGAAAATGCTTGACAAAATTGGCCTGCAAAAATTATATTAGGGAGAACTCATAGAAATTGCAGCAACTCCAAAAATAAATAACTGTTATTCAATCAAGCTAAAAAGCTCCTGCACAGCTGAGGATACCCTAACTAAAGCAAACAGACAACCTTCTGAATGGAGGAAGATATTTGCATGCTATGAATCTGATGAAGGCCTGGCAACTAGAAACTACAGAGAACTCAAATTAATCAATAAGAAAAGAGCAAACTACTCCATTTATAAGTGAGCAAGAGACTTGAATAGAACCTTCTCTGAAGATAAGAGGTGAATGGCCAATAAACACACCAAAAAATGCTCATTTCCCCTAATCATCAGAGAAATGCAAATCAAAACCACTCTGAGATATCATCTAACCCCACTTAGATTAGCTCACATCACAAAGTCCCCAAACCGCATTTGCTGGTGTGGATGTGGGGGGAAGGGAACACTTCTATACTGTTGGTTGGATTGCAAACTAATTCAACCTTTGTAGAAAGAAGTATGGAGAATTCTCAAAGAGCTAATAGTCACCCTTCCATTTAATCCCACAACCTCATTACTAGGTATCTACACAGAAGAACAAAACTCATTTTACCAGAAGGACATGTGTACCAGAATGTTTATTGCAGCTTAATTCACAATTGCCAAG
>NW_003852432.1:4402174-4403583 GCF_000181295.1 Otolemur garnettii
TGTTTATTACATTGAGTTAAATAAAATTAAATAAATTATGTTAATAAGGTTTGAGAACACTGCTTTTAGTACAATTCTATGTGCTGCCTTAGCTTCAAATGAGAATAATAAGCAAAGATTCTAGTCTTTACAAATGTAGGAGAGAGCAAAGAATTTAACTGAAAAGGATAGAGTACATTTGGTGTTTTGATGCAGACATACAATGTAAATTAATCAAAGTGAAGTAATTTGATTGCCCATCACCTCAGGCATTATCGTTTCTTGGTGTTAGGAACATCCAATTCTACCTCTTTAGCTACTTTATCCTATAGTATATTTGTTGCATTATCAAGTATTTTCAACTTACTCTATTTGTGCATTCGCTAACCATCACCACTATACTGCCCACTCTGCTACCCATCCCAACCTCTGGGAACTATCATTCTACTCTCTGTCTCCATGAGATTGTTTTTAATATTTATCTCTCACATTTGAATAAGAACGTGTGAGATTTGTCTTTCCATGTTTGGCTTATGTCACTTAACATAATGTTCTCCAGTTCCATCTGTGTTGTTGGAAATGACAGGATTTCATTCTTTTTTGTGGCTACATAATATTCTACTGATATATGTACTACAGTTTCTTTATCCATTTATCCACTAATGGCACTTAGTTTGATTCCAAATCTTGGCTATTCTGAATGATGTTGCAATTAACATGTGAGTGCAGAACTCTTTTTTTTTTTAAGTTCAGATTAATATAAGGGACATATGATTGTTTGTAATTGTTAGGTAGCATCTGAATTGTAGTTGAGAAGTCTTTTTGATATGCTGAATTCCTCTATTCGGAATATATAGCCAGCAGCAAGATTATTGGATCCTAGGGCAGTTCTATTAGTTGTTTGAGGAACCTCCATACTGTTCTCCATTGCAGCTGGACTAATTTATATTCCCATCAACAGTTATGGGGGGTTCCCATCTCTCTACATTCTTGCCAACATTCATTGTTGCCTATCTTTTGGATAAAAGCTATTTTAACTGTGGTACAGTGATATCTAGTGGTAGTTTTGATTTGCATTTCTGTGATGACTAAAGATGTTGAATATCTTTTAATATACCTATTAGTCATGTGTATGTTTTCTTTTGAGAAATGTTTATCCAAATCCTTTGCCCATTTTTAATTGGGTTATTTGATGTCTTCCTACTGAGTTATTAGAATTCTTCATATATTCTAGTTATTAATTCCTTGTCACATGGGTGGCTTGCAGATTTTTTCTTCCATTTTGTGGGTTGTTTCTTCACTTTGTTAATTGTTACCTTTGCAATGTAGAAGCTTTTTAGCTTGATGGGATTCCATTTGTCCAATTTTTCTTTAGTTACCCCAAAGCGGGTATTCTTCCTACTCCCCTTGGATCAGGGGTTCTCAAAATT
>NW_003852432.1:4404666-4412633 GCF_000181295.1 Otolemur garnettii
GCTTTTATCACAATTGTTAAACATTTATTCATTTTTAACAAAGTAGTACAAAATAGTTCTTTCAAATAAGATAAAGGGAGTTACTAGAAATGACAGTCTCTACATTAGGTCAAATCAGTTCCCTTGCTGGCCAGGTAAAATGTTTTAGAAAGAAATCAGTGTCCATTACAGATACAAATTATTCATCTGGGAAGTCTTCTATTGATTTTTCATCTTACTCAGCACATTTTTGAGATCCTTCTTCACTGGGAACCTTGACATTAGTAAAAATGTTCCACATCATTTTTTCTGTAAGAAGTGAAATGCTTCTAACTCATGACAAAGCATGTTTTATAAATTGCCAGCAAACTTTTGGCATGTTTTTCTGGTTCCTTTCTCCTCCCAATTTATTTTGAGCATCATTTTTGTGTGTTAGAGATGAGAATTGATTGTAGACTTAAGAAGGAATGATTTTGCTTTGCTGTGGTCTGGTTGAGAGAGTATGTTCTATATAACCTAGTACATAATCACTTGGAAATATAAATAAGAAAATAGTATTTGTTTTTAATTTTCAGAGAAAAATATTTAAGGAGATTATTCAATGGGGGTTATTGCTTACAATTTGTGAGAGGACGTGAACTGTTTAAGCAATGGTGCTAAATACAAATTCATATTATACCTAGATTAGTCATTTATTTATTATTCATTTATTTAAGAATCCATAAGCATTTATTAAGCATCTACATCATTCCAGGCCTTCTGTTAGAGATAGGATACCCCAAGTTTAAATATGACGGAATCTCTGCCTTGAGCTTATAAAATAGTAAAGTATACAGTACACTGTTCACCAAGCTAACAGGAGAGGAGGGCTCACCTATAACATTGTATACAATCATTTGTAAAATACAATTATTTATGTAATTTCGTTTGTGTGTGTATAATGTGCTTAAAATGGAGTGCAAGTTTCATATGTTATTGTATTTTGCTTACATAGGAAATTTTTATGAGATTACTTTTCATATAAAAAGATACTACTTTAAAAAAATCATTAAAAATACCTGCTGTGTTTTTAGCAGGCTACAGCTGGTAGCATCTTCATATATCTGTAATTTCACCAATGGCAATAATAATGTCCAAATACAAGAATGATTTTGTGGGGGTTTTTTTTTTCTGTCTAGCACATCAGTAAGTATAAGGTAAAAACTGGACAGAACATTGCTTTCTAAGGTGATCTGAGAAAAATATTTTAAAGCACTGATTCAGAAGAACGATCAAAGCAGCCAGTGGAGACATACCTTACTGGGATGAAAAGGTTCTATAGCCTATGGAGAAAGTTCAGCGTGTTAACACTGAGAGGAGATGAGGGGCAGAGAGTCACAGATGCGGTTAGTGAACATTTACTGACAATACAGTTTTGCTCGATCATTTTTGGCACAGGGAAGTGTACAGCCCAAGGCAGAATCCAAATGAGGATGCTACTCCCTTGAAAGAGTTAAGTCACTTGGTCTCAGTGTCTGCCCCCACAGGAACAATGAGACCTGACATTTTCTGTGATGGAAGGCTCCCCTGCAGGCTTCAGTGACACCTTGTACATCACACAATGTTGGCCCACCAAGTCCAGATGCAGAATCAACGAGGGGTCTTCAGATGAGCCAAAACGACCACACATACCACTGGTTGCCAGAGAATCTATGTGCTAAAGTGTCAAGATCTTCTGAATGAGAATCTGGTAAGACGTCATTTTATAAATGAATTAAAAATATATGATGACCACAGGGGTTTCAAATTTCAGATCACCTCCCAGCCATCTAGCAAGTGACAAATTAAAGGAATGAAACCAATTATAGCTTACACTTACACAATGAATAACATATGCCAGGAACTGTTTAAATTCTTTCCATATCTCAATCGATTTAATCTGAAACCAGTCTCGTGAATTTAGTACTATTAATATATCCATTTTATAGATGAGGGGATTGTGGCAAAGAAAAGTCTTACTATGCTTGATTTGCTTTTGTTACTCAGCCACTAAGTAGAGGAACGGGAGTTAAATTTAGGCAGCCTGACTTAAAAGTTTGCGATTCACCATTATTCAAGGCTGCCTCTCAGACAAAATATAGCTAGCATCAATTTACTTCAGCTTTTAAAATAAATTGTTCACAATTGTGACTCAGGTGATTGAATTCAAGAATAATAGTCAGAAGAATGTAGTTGGGAGGAGGTACGGAAGAGAGAGTGAATGTAAGAACAAATACATCATTATGTCTTTGAGCGGAATAATTTCAATTGTAGAATATTTTTGCTCAATTCTAGAATCCTAGCAAAAGGATGACACATTTCTTAAAATAAATTTCATCTGCGTAGAACTTAAAGAATAAGTAGTATGTCACAATAGTCAATGATAGGACATTATAACTAAAAGGTTTGGGAATAATTTCCTTAGGGGAAATATATATTTATTTTCTCAATGTTTCTAGATGAGGATGTAAGTTTGGGGTCAATGATGAGCTCTTCACTATAATGAAGCATCATTTCTATAAAAACGTAGGACTGGTCTTCTCCGTGTTCTTGTTGCGGAAAATTCCTATGTTATCTATTCAGTCAAGTGGAAGTGGTCAGACCCTGGAATTATTCCGGCTTTGTCTTTTCATCTTTTGTTGTGGCTGCATAAAAGCATTTACCTTTTTGGGAATTCATATTCTCTGTATGTTAAATGGGGTCAAAGGATCATTTTGTACTTTTCTTGCAGAATGCTTCGAAATAGATTTTGACACTTTTAAAAGAAAGAGGTCAGAAGACTCATGAAAGTGACATCAGTACTAAGGGATTTCAGAAGGATCTAGAGTTGAGGGGCCATCTAAATAATTTCAAGCTTTGTGTTTTTATTTGATTATGCTATATTGGATTATGACATTGCTCAGCTTATGACATAATAGAAACAGACATTACGAAATATGATTTTTTTAGCCTGTCTGCATGAATTAGCCTTTGGGGCCTTCACTCCTGGGGATTTCTGGGGTCTCTTTCTCTGCATCTCCAGACATTTGTATCCTGTTTGTACAACAGCATTTTTCCACTGAAATGCAGGTCATTTCCTTCAAAGTTGACCATCTATTCTAATTCCTTGCTTATCCCAGATATGTTGCTCAGGACTTTTATGAAAGCCATAATGCAACTTTCTATTCTACTTCCTGTTCTCAAGAATAACATTCCTAGTAAACACTGCTGTGTATTATATTCCAGGACTAGGTCAACGAAAAACAGCTACATACAATTTTATTCCCTCTACACACAATTTTATTCCCTCCAGTCACATATGGAGCAAGTCATATATATGGCAAGGTGGTGGGGAAAATGAACTTTCTCGCTGGAACGTGGTTACAGACTTCCTGTGAGTTACATCAATACAACCAGATCCCATCTCAAAAAAGAGAGAGAGAAAACCAGATTCTACAAAGATAGAGACTATTGACTGAAGAAGCAGTAATACAGATGGGGGAAATGGATTTGCAAAAAGCATGAAAGCTTTGATAAAATTAAGTGAGTCATCTAGAGATTGTTTCTTCCCATTTCTTTCTATTTACTACCAGTTGTATTTTCCCTGACCCTACTCCAGACCCAAATAAATGTGTCATATGCTACAAAGTTCCATGCAGGTGTGTTTGTTTTTATTTACTACAATTATGAGTTTTTTTCTTGACGCTTTCTGTTACAAGTACCTTCATCTTGAAGTCATTTTGCTATTAGCACATGTAGCCATTCAATTATTATTCATCAAGTTTACTATTTTCAGTTGACCTTGCCCCTTCTTGTCTTCCTTTTCTTCCAGTCTTTTACTTTTGCTCCTCCTCCTCCCTCTTCCTCTTTCCCTTTTTTTTTTTTTCTTTTTTAAGATAGGGCTCTGTCACCTGGATTAAAGTGCAGTGGTGTTATCATAGCTCTCTGCAACCTAGAACTCCTGGGATGGAGTGATTCTCCTGCCTCACCCTCTCAAGCAATGGGACTGCAGGTGGGCACCACCATGGCCAGGTAATCTCTCTCTCTTTTCTTAATTCTTCCTCTCTTCTTTCCTTTTTCAATACAAATGCCTTTTTGAATGAGTGGATTGAACTAAGAATTTATATCTGTCTAAAATATGTTCTAAAACTTTTATATCATACTCATAACAAATTATAAACTTTAAAAAGTAGTGTTGAAAAGAATTTTTAATTAAATATTCTTTTCTGGAATATATAAACTATAGAAACCTTTTTAGCTTAATAGCCTTATGTAAATAACACTATTAAAAAGGGCAGTTTCGATTATTTTTAATTTTGTGTACTCTTTGACAATGTTGCTTAGGTGCAATTTGAGGAAACATAAACCAAGGCCAATCCATGGCCATCTCACAGCTGAAGGCAAATTGAAATCAGAAGCCCCAGGTGGCTGGTCTTGCACAGCCTTGTGACATTGCTACTTATTAATAGTCTGATCAGGATTAAGTGGTGGGGGTAAAATATTTGCACAGTTTCTCAGATGTAGCAATGCATCAATAAGTTAGTGTTGTTTATAGTTATATTGTACTCTGAATCTTCTCTTTTTCTCTGTTTTCTACTTTCCCCCTTTCCTTAGTTGTTAACAACAACAACAACAATTAAACCAGTTCTTGTGCTCCCATATGTTAGAATGAAGATGGTAGGAGTCACTTCAAGGTCTACTGAAAACTTTGAAAACTTTGCTAAATTTGCCAGTTCTTCTTGATCGTACTGATGAACTACAGAGGAAAGGGGAAGGGAGGCATAAGGACATAACTCTGGGTGGTGACAAGTCACTGTGTATCACAAGAATAGATCCGCAAAGAAACACACCTAGGAGTAAAATCCATAATGGTTTTAGAAGCCATGCTACACCTAAAGCAAATTCGAAACGTAAAAAATGAAATAACATGACTATATAGGTGTTCAAGAGGAAATATTATAAAAAGAGATGGAAAGGAATAAAGACATGAAACACTGGCTACTTAACTGTGAAACATTTTTTTTCATTTGTATGTATAGCACAGACAACTTCATATAACCCTGAAATGTTTTGTGTGGTTTCCGTTTTCAGCAGTTTACATAGCGCCTTCATGTTATCTGTGAGTTTATAGTCATGACAAATGTCTAGCTTGACGCTGTCCCAGGCACTCACCGCGTTCTCCATGATCCATTCTTCCTGTTCTGTGACTCAGTCTTACTTGGCAGAACTTAGGTGTTTTGCTAATGGGAGTACTTTTACCCAGAAGGCCTTCCCTCCGTCTAATACTTATCTCTCGGTCAACTCATGTCATTTCTGGGCTAGCCTTTTTCTTTTTTCTTTTAGTCATACTTATATGATTTTACTTGTTAATTCTATTTCCGATTTTTTAATGCTTATCCACTTCTTTAGTTAGATTGTAGGCTCTTCAAGACAAAGGATCTTATTTTCTACTTTGGGTGTATCTTTTACATTAATTAAAAGAGAAGTGGTACAATACATTGATGATTGACCATTATTTGCCAGTTCCTAATATCTCCACATTGGGTCCTATTTTCTTTATTCATCTACACGTACAGCCATTGCTCTTTATTCGTGCAGCAGCATAGCAACACAGAAACGCGACTAACACTCTTCCTATGTACAATATTTGTATTTGAATTTTTTTAAAAAAATCTTTCTCTTAGAAAGCCTTTTAGCATTTTGGCATTCTTGCTTATGTGGCCACTATGAACACAATAAAATAATGTTTCTTTTTCAACCCAAAGGCCTCCTTTTCCTGAACTAATTAGGTTCTCTTAATTATCCTTTGAGACCTATCATCCATGTCAGGAATTAAAGAATATTTTGTTCTCATTTATTCTAGCAGGTTCCTCTTCATTAGTTTAATTTTGGATGCATTCTTGCAGTGAAGCTCTTTGATCTTTAGTCATGGTTTATTAAATCTCTCTACTGAAAGGCATGATCCCTTCACCTTAAATCATGGTGTGTATCTTTCAAGATCTATTTCATATGCCGCTTCCTTCATGACACTGTTCACAATTCATTTCTCTCTTCTATGTACTTCTTTGGCGCTCTAATTTGAGCTGTATCATTGGGCATCACATTTAATTTTCTTTCATTTAAACTCATTGAAGTCCTTTTATTTGTCAAATGCTGGAATATGACACGGAGATGCAAAGATGAATGAGACAGGGTCTCTGCCCTCACGGATGCTACAAACTACTGGGGGACACAAAATGATGTAGTGGGTTTAGAAATGAAATGATGCAAAACAAAGCAAAGGAGGTCAGAACAGGGGACATTTTTCAGAATCTGAGCCCCAGAGAAGTCTGTCCAGTTAAGCTGACATCTATGTCAATTCTTGAAAAATGTGTGAGGAGTAGAAGGTGGTTGATGTATTTCAGATGGTAAGGAGTGCTGAGTTTTAATATGTTAGGGCACAGAGGGCACAGATTTACATATACTTTGTGTCCGTTTTGTTTTGTTTTGAAAATATGAAGAGTGATTTGAGAGTGAGAAGAAATAAGGTTGAAGTAGACAAGACCAATCTTAGAGGGTTTTCTAGGCCACCAGAAGGGATTAGACATTTTCTAAGGATTGTGAAGCTATTAAGTTTTTTAGCAGAGGAATGATGTGGTCAGAATTAAATTTTTAATAAATTATTTTTGAAATTGTACAAAGAATGGCTTTGAGGACGCAAGATGGTAGACAGAAAGGCTAACTAGAAGGTTGTTGCAAGAATCTAGATGATAGAGGATTATTGCCTAAATTATGATATCAATAGCAATAATGGAGGGAAGAGTTTGGGAGATACATAGCCAAGTCTGAAGGACTTGATTTATTATTGTACAGAAGATGAAGAAGAGAAAGAAATTAAGGACACCTCCCAGGTTTTTAGATTTATATAAAGTAGGTATTCAGTTTACTAGGCAAACATAGGATGGAAGTGGAGACAGAAGAGAGAGAGAGAGATAGAGAGAGAGGAAACATGCAATGCAGACATTTAACTCAGGATTCCAGGCTTGTTCATGAAATAGTCATGAGAGTGGATTAAAGAACCGGAAAAGAGACATTCTAGAGCCCAATTTGCTTTCCATTAGTCTCTGCTTTTTTTGAGTGGTGTTGGAGTAGTAGCCACGGAAATGTGAAGTTTACTTAGGGATACATTAAAGTTGAATTTACTGACATATATTTATGTGACCTACAGTTACTGTCATATATGACTGAGTTTACAGCCTGCTCCATGCAGGGATGGTTTCCAGGAACAATCTTATCACAAACTCCTGCCATGGTGAAGTTGATGACAAAGTACCCTGCTCAGTGTCTTAAGTTCAAAATGCTTTTTAGGCTTAGCGCCCATAGCCCAGAGGTTAAGCTGCCAGCCACATACACCGAGGCAGGCAGGTTTGAACCCGGCCTGGGCCTGCTAAACAACAATGACAACTGCATCAAAAAAATAGCCAGGCAAGATCTGCCATTTGATCCTGCAATTCCTCTACTAGGTATATATCCAGAAGACCAAAAATCACATCACAACAAAGATATTTGTACCAGAATGTTTATTGCAGCCAAATTCATAATTGCTAAATCATGGAAGAGGTCCAAGTGTCCATTGATCCACGAATGGATCAATAAATTGTGGTATATGTATACCATGGATTACTGTGCAGCCTTAAAGAAAGATGGAGACTTTACCTCCTTCATGTTTATATGGATGGAGCTGGAACATATTCTTCTTAGCAAAGTATCTCAGGAATGGAAGAAAAAGTATCCAATGTATTCAGCGCTAGTATGAAACTAGTTTATAGCTTTCATATGAAAGCTATAGCCCAATTATAGCCCAAGAATATGGGGATGGGGGAGAGGGAGGAGAGAGGAAGAGGAAGGACGGTGGAGGGAGGGTGATTGGTGGGACCACACCTATGGTCCATCTTATAAGGGTACATGGGAATCTTTCTAAATGCAGAATATAAATGTCTTAACACAATAAC
>NW_003852432.1:4413306-4452318 GCF_000181295.1 Otolemur garnettii
TTTAATCCACTTACATAAGGTAGTTTTGGATAACTTTTTAAGATTGGTAATTTCTTGTGCATTTATCTTTTCATTTAGTGCAATACTTACCTTGGTACTTATTTTTATACGTCTAAATCATAGTGTTTTTCTTAAAGAGAGCTTGCGATATTCTCTGGTCCCATAAAACCTGGATTTGCTCTTACAGTCACTTAAATTGATGAAGGAAGGATCTACGAAGTGAGAGTGATGGAGTAAGTGTCAGCAGGAAACTGAAGACCCTCAGGAGTATGGCTAGACTTGTAGGGAAGAAGTCTGAGATTTAGACACCAACAGTTTCTGTTGACCTTGCTTATGAACAAGATGTGCATTCCTTCTGGTGAGAAGAAAGGTCGGAGTTGCTGACGGCCTGGGCCACAAAGACTTTTACATCATGCTCACTTGTTCATGTTCCTGGAAGAGGGATTTACTCTTCTTTGTACGTTCACTGCATCAAACACTGCGTATTACACACAGCAGTATATGTTTATGAATTGATCAAGGACACTTTAATTGGTAGTTGGAATTTCATTGCCTCCATGCTTTATTTCCTTGTAAATTTTTAAAACATCATTCAACAATAGACACATTTTCCTTTTTCAACACAGAATTCATGTTTTTAATCTTCTTTCTTTTTTCCTTTTGTTTCATCTTGTAACTGTGATTTCACTATTTTTTCATATATAAATAATTCCTTTGTTTTCTAGAATTGGACCTCATAAAATATGTAATACAGCCTCACTATACAAATGGAGTGCTTTATTAAAAAATTTTTTGACTGAGAACTTGGCACAGAATAAAACACAAAGAAAAGTCTAGTCCTTCTCTTGAGACTTTTCACCTCAACGTATTGTGTCTGCTGTGCTTAAGTAGAGTCTGGGCCTCTTGCCAAGGGTTATCACCTGTGCCTAAGGCCAAGCCAGGTATGACCTCTTTCACCCCCGAGAGTGGAGGGAGTCCTGTCTACCTTGTAACACCACTGCAAAGAACACTGTCCTCTGTCCTCCACCCTGTCTCGCACCAATCCTTTTTTTGTTTTTTGATCCACTTAGTTAATTTAACTTAGTTAATTTGCCTATTAGGCAAATGTCAGAGGAAAAAAAGAGAAATGCTTAACTACAGGAGATTAGAGAGGAATGGTTATGAATGATGACAGGTCCAAGATGTTTTCTCGTGTAAGTAGCTAATGTACCAGAATGTGGATTTGGCTTTTACTAAGAATTGTGAAGTCTACCCATTCGGAATCGTAGCAGGACTTAGGGTAGAGAGGGAGGAACCTATGTTCTATCATTATCTTGAATTTAAACTTTTTAAAATAAAGAGACCTTACGATTTGGGGCAGGAGTTGTATTTATTTTAGAATATAAGAGGTTATACTTAGAATTACTATGTGGAATGAGCATTTAATACTAATCTGTGACAAAAGGTTTCTATCACCTTGTGTTATTTAACTATGCTGTTTAATTTAATCAATTAATCAGTTTGGGAAGGATGGTTGGGATGGAGTCAAGCAAAAGGTTAAACTGGCTATTCGCCTCATTTTTTTAGACAGTTGATACATATTTAATGACATTAAATGCTTTGCAAATTGTACAGTTCTGGGAGACACTCTGATACCGTGTTAGTGTGTCTTAGTTGTAGCATATTTCATAAATTGAGAGGAATAATTTCTTTCTTTGACTCCACTTGGTGGAGTATGAGGAACACATATCATTGAGGTCTTAATGATAACAATTTATCTAAGAAATCGTAAATACTAAATTCTAGAAATTAAATAACATAAAATTATTTTTGAAAGCCCAGGTTTGCTGCAAATGACAATTGCTAATTGTGTAATAACTTTGGCATTGTCTTCTTTGCATTAAAAAACTCTGCTTCATGCATAAAAATGTTATATGTGGTCAGATAACTAAGCTTGTGAACTTATCCTAGAAAAAGTGCTGCATACCTCATTGCTGAATATCAACCCAGGAATTACTCCCCTTCAGAAGTTATGCACCGACACCTGAGCCTAGTCTACCTTTCAAAGCCATCTTTCTAGGACGAGTTTATGAACTTAATTGTTCAACCTTGAACGACAACAGCTCTGAGGCCATTCCAGAAAAACAGTTCCAAAATTTCTTTGAAGGTCATCAGGAGATAGCTTCCCGAGGAGAGTTCCTTGAAGGTGACTGTAGTGTTATTCAGCAATGAGGTATGTAGCACTTTTTCTAGGGCAAGTTGGAGAACTTAACTGTTCAACCTTCTTAGTAAGAGAAGCTGTATAAAATCAATATAATACCATGATACTGATTGACCTGAAATGTTAGTGGTATTATAAGAGTTTATAGTCTGCAATGAATAAACCATTAAAATTAAAATATCAGTTGTTATCTGTATACCAAAATTTTATAAATGACACCATTACCTGATTAACTCCTGAGTCTACACTGTGGACCAATTTAACTATTTTTATTTTCTCTCTTTAAATTTTTATTTTATTTTATTCTTAGTTGACATATAAAAAGATTGTCATTTACAACCTACTATTTTGAAATAAGTATACATCATAGAATGACCATAGCAGTTTAATTAAGATGGGTATTACCTTATGTACTTAATTTTTGTGGTGAGATTACTTAAAGTCTATTCTCTTAGCAATTTTCAAGAATGCAACGTACTATTATTAACTATAGCTGCCATTTCATAAAACAGTTCTCTTGGACTTATTTCTCCTATTAATAGATGGATAATGAAAACAAGCATCTGTATACACACAATGAAATATTATTCAGCCTTTAAAAAGTACAAAATCCTGTCACATAAGACAACAAGAATGAACCTGGAGGACATTGTGAAGTGATAAGCAAGGCACAACTAAGACAAATACTGCATGATCTCATATGTGTAGCATAAAAATGTTGAACGGATGAAAGTAGAGAGTAGAGTGGTTATCTGCGGGAGTGGAGAGTGGGGAGCCATTGGGAAGATGTTGGTCAAAGGATACAAAATTTCATCTAGTTTTGTCTGAAGCATAATATATCAAGAATAACTCTGTCTGTATGTCTATTGGATCTTTTATAATCAAGGGAACTTATGTATATGAAAATCAAATATATCTCAGTATAAGAATAAGTTCTACCTATTTTCAAATTTCTACCTAGAATATTGTCAATTATTTCTTAAAAGTCCAGTTCATCATATAGCTTGCTGGATTATCAAACGAACTTCCCTATTGTCTGATAATATGATAAAGTGTATCATGCTTGTGTCTGAGTAAGTTGGAAAGGAAGAAATATTATATTTAAATGAAAATAAATCAAAGAGATGATATTTGAGATAAATATGAAGGCCTATAATAAGTGTTAAAGTTAAAACTATCATTGTCACATGTTGAAGTTGGGGAAGATGGAGTGTGATAACAGATACTGTAAAATAACAGACCTTACTTGCCTTTAAACTCAGTGTAAACAAAGGATTGAGACTGAATGCTGAAACCAGGTAAAAAATAAAACATCAACTTATTTTTAAGCTGCAATCCTAGAAGTAAAGTATTTGAGTCAAAGAAGTTTGACTCAAGAGTTTTATTTACCATAATTTACCACTATTATCAAACGACTTAAGGGCTATTATAGCCAGGTAGAGAAGCCTTACCTTACACTTAGAATAATTTTCTGGAAATTAGGAATTGTGAAAAATGAAAAATGCTTTAGGAAACTTGGAATGTTTAACCTGGAACAAATAAAAATTAGCAAAACATGATAGGAATTTTTTGGGGGGTGGAGGACAGAGTCTCAAGCTGTTGTCCTAGGTAGAGGGCTGTCGCATCATACTCACAGCAACCGTGAACTCAGACTCAAACGATCTTCTTGCCTCACTTTTCCTATTTTTAGTAGAGACAGAGTCTCACTTTTGCTCAGGCTGGTCTCGAACTCATGAGCTTAAGCAATCCACCCACGTGATGGGAATTTTTAAAGAAGAATTGTAAGTGCCATTTGTTACTTTGAGGCAGCTAGAATCAAAGGATGGCTGCTACAGGGAGAAATATTTTAGCTTAATGGATAGGTTTACCCAAAGTTAGACTAAGAAATGGGTCTTATAAAAAAAGGTCAGTTCTTTACCACCAAAAGGTTTTTAAAAGAGGCAAAGTGAAGTTCTTGTAGAGTTTTCCCTTCTGCGTGAGATTGGACCAGAAGATCAATAATGTTATCTTCAGGGTTTGGGTTTGGGTTCTTCTGTAAACCAGTAGAGCTATATTCCTGATCCTCCAATGCAGATCTTTGAGGTTGTGGCCTTAGATTTGTCCTCACGTCTATGGCAATGAAAAGTGATAGATTTGTCATAAGAACATTCATTATATTGAATTCATTGTATTCTAATTTTATTATACTTATTAAACAAGCAAATAAATGTGCCACACATTTTATAAGTAGTATAATGACTCCAAACAGTCTGTCTATGAGGTACACTTATTAATTTCATTCAGGAATAGGAAAGTGTGGTTTTAAAAAAGTACGTAACTTGTCTAAAATCACAGCTAGTAAGTAACGCAGAGTTGTTATTCCATACAAATCAGTAAAAGAATAATCTTGAAAGTTTTATAGCATTATGATTCAAGACAAGGGTGGTTGGATCTCAGTGATTGCTTTGAAGAGCCCCCAAACTCTCCTCCTTCAGTCCCCAGAGCTGTCCAGGTCTGATTCACATTTCATTGAGGCAGAATCCAAAAAGCCAAATCATTAACAAACAGATATATAACTCTATGTACGTTCTGACTCTATTGACAATAATACTCTTAAGAGTGCTGGGGAAAAAACAATTCATAACTGTATTATGCATTTACCAAAAGACAGTCATAAGGCATATACATACAGGAAGAGAATCTATACATTCTCTTTTGCTAAGGTGTTATTTGTAGAGAGAATGAATCAAAAAAGAACTGAAGAAAGACCAAGAAGGAAATTGTGGATATGTTTAAGATCATAGAAGCTGAGGAAGAAATTTAGATAAGTGAAACACTTAATGCTTTTAGTCTAAAATAGCTGCACTTTCATGTCTGACAAACTTTGTTACACCTATGAACATGCTGAGTTTATTCACCAGTAAACTATGGGGCGAAGTCTCCAGTCTTTTCCTCTTAAGTTGTTGACAAAGTATGTTCTAACTCATGTGTTGATATTACATTTTAAAACTTAGAGACAAGTGCATACTCCTAATTTTGTACTCTGTATAGAATTTAGAAGTGTTGGCCAGAGAAGCTAAGTTTGTCTGACTCCCAAACCCACCGAAATCCATATACGTTAGAATTAAAGTCATTATAAACTATCTTGTGCTGAATTAAAGAGTATTTATTTTGGATACAACTGTAAGTTGTTAAACTGACAATTTCCAGGGGAAAATGGAAATCTCTAACTCGTTAATTTTGCAAAAGAATGAACTTGAATGATCAGTCTATAGAATTTTTTTTTTTTTTTTTAAAAGCAGATCTTTGGGAAGCATCATAAATTATGCTGTTAAACTGTGACTGGATTCTAATGCAAATCCAGGTTACTCAGGCATAAAAGACAGCAGCAGTTGGCAAACCCTGTGTTATTTATTTTCTGGATAAGCCATCCATCAAACTCTTCCTTCCTCACTAAAACGAACTCAAGCACTATGGAGAAAAAAGGAACTGGTAGTGATGGAGTGTAACCCTGGGAACAATTTTTCTGAACTTGAATGAAATCAACTGAAAATCAAAGTCCTCTGTAAATCAACAGTGTGTTTGCTTGTCTAAACCAAACAAGAGGAAGATATTTATCTGGTTGCTAAGTAGAGAAAAGTGGTTATTGAAATGTGTCACGTCCTGTTCGATGAGCCTGTCAAGGGACTTCTTCGAATCCTTGCCATAGCTCACAGCAGTTTAAACCTCAAAGTCATAAAAGAGGGCAGCTCTTGTCTTGAAAATGCCAATTCTATCAAATCTCATATGAAGTATAAAAATGAAAGGAGAAACCATTAGATTAACGGTACTCAAGCCAAATGATCAGTAGTAGATATTGTTTCCAAAGTCTGGAGTAGTAGGATCTAATAATAGTATAATTTCAAGTAATAAATTTTTGTTTTATAGGTTATTCTAAAACTGAAGAAGGAGAATTTCTTCATCACTGTTTTGTTTATTTAAAAGAAGGTTTAGGAGGGGCATTGGGTGTAAATTTTAATTCAAAATGTTAAATATAGTTTATTATGATTGCTACTGTTTTGCTAATTGCCCAAGTCCACAGGGACACTGGAAGGTTGTTCCTCTTCTCATTACCAGGCCTGGAGTCCTGAATCTTGCTTAAAGCTGGGAATTCCAGTACCCTGTAATAACTTTTAAGTAAAAGGACTTTTAAGGTAAAGGACCAAAAAAGACTTAGTCATCCCTTGTAAAGGGCCAGAGAGAAGGAAAAGACATCACTTTATAAGACATAAAACACAAATTAAAAAATGAATGTATCAGTACATTATTTATGCAACAAGTCTCATCTTCATTTTTTTTGCAAAGGCCCAGAAGTTTTTAAAGTTTATTTTATAATAATTTTAGATTTACAGAAAAATAGGAAATAAGAATTTCTATATAGCCTTCACCCAGCCTCCCGTACTATTCACAATAAAACGATGAAAACCACAAAGGTAACATTAATTAAAATTCAGCCTTTATTCAAATTTTGCCACTGACAACCTTATCCTCTTCCAGAGTCTCCAGACTCTTCCAGACCCACCATCCCACACTGCATTTACATGTCTTCTGGCTTGGTCTCTTTCAGTCTGTGATTATTCTTCTGTCTTTCAGAACCTTAACATTTTTAAAGAGTTTTGGTCAGTGACTTGATAGAATATTTTTCATCTGGTTTTTTTTGTGTGTGTTTTTTTTTCCCCCATGGGGTTATGCACATTTGCAAGAATAGCACAGAAGTGACCATGTGTCCTTCTCAGTATATATCAGTGGGTACGTAATGTCAAAAAGTCTTTGTAAGGTTCTGTCTGTCTATAGGTGATGGAGTTTCTACACTTAAAGTTACTCCTTTCCATTTTCATTTAATAAATATCTTGAGAAACATGTTCGAGCGCATGCAAACGTCCAGTTTCTCTTCTAACTTTCACCCACTAATTAGAGCACCCTTGGTGGATGACGGCTACTACAATTATTATTACAATGCTTGCTTAATTGTAATTTTGTATTTTCCTTCTTCCTTCTGTATTTATTAATTCTTCAGTATAGGAAACGTCTCCTTCCCCACTATTTATTTGTGTATTTAATTGTTCAGATGAGCAGAAAATTATAGATTTTATGTTATTCTATGGATTACAATCCAATCATATCAGGGGCTCTGTATTACAAACTGTAATAATATTAAAATTTTGTGTGGTGTTTTCAAGATTCCCTTCTCTACCATGACTGCTTTTGTCTCTTTGGCTCAGTACAACAGAATGAGTTGTCTGTTCATTCCATTCTTTTTTTTACTTTCTTTCCTTTGATTTTTCCTTCTCGGTCCCACCAAAAGACCTTCTTTTTGAAATTCTATCTTTAATATTCTGTCATCTGTTATTTACACATTTATCTTTTCTCTCCTTCCCTCCCCTAGTTTTCTTTTTCTCAATTTTTCTCCTTCCTGAATGTCTATTGACTATATTATATACAGAAGCAGAAATAGTCTATCTATCCAGTATGAGCAAAGATAAATTGCCTCTTCCATCTTTTGAAAATAGTCCATTCATTCTTTAACTTTCAGGATGAATGTGAGCAAATTAAAGGAGTCATTCTTCCATTTTGGCCATCAATTTTCAAGTCACTGGGTAAGGTGACTGCTAATGACACTGGTAATGGGTTATACTTCTTTTTGCTCTATTATTGAGGTTGACTTCAGAGAAGGATTGACAATGCTTTTGAACAATGATTGATTCCATTAATCTTTGAACTAAAAATATTGTAAAACTACACATCCTTTTCTGCATGAAAATTGAAGCAAAATTCTGTCCTTTGTATCTCTATATGACAGTCACTTAAATTGCCCATATGGTCTTAACGTTAAATTAACATCAAATATATAAATTTTCCCTACTCTAACTAGAGGTTACAAATCTGACCTTCTTTTTCAGATACAGCAAAATGTATGCCCATGGCATATGTTTTATTGTGGTTGCAGAAGACAAATCTTAAAAGAAGAAGAACAAAACCGTAAACTAATACACACACTTCTCTCTCTCTCAGCAATTTTTAACCAAAGATTCATCGGAACATTTTGGCCTGTTGTGAATTGCTAAAAAAATCTTTACAAGATGGGAAATGAGAATTATACATCAGTGAGATAGCAACAAGCCAAACCAAACTTAATTAATCTAATTGCACTTATATTCTCTTTTTAAAGAGTAGGCTTAGATCTTTGAAATTCTGAATGGTTCATTATATTCAAAAATAATAAGTAGAAAGCAAAGACCTTTCAAACTAATGACATTGTGAACATATTAGTGGATGATTTCTAAAAGTCTGAATGCCATTTCAAAACGCATTTCAAAGGTAAAATTCAATTCATGTTTATTTTATTTAAAAATTCCATCAATGTAAAAAAAAAAAAGAAAAGAAAACAAACCCTGGGGCCATCTATTTAAATGCTAACAACACAGAAAATATGTATTCTAAGATGCTTTTCCATGAAAAATGTCTCAGTAATTGCAATTAAAAACCATTTTCATACCTGAAAGTAAAACTAAGACTATCAAAGAGTAACCTAACAAATATAAAAGATTTATGGAGCGCAAGAAAAATGTAGTTTATAGACTAATAAATACATATATGGATGTCATAATCCATGGAGTACAGGGAAACAATACCGCAAGGTTGTATTAGCTACCTCAAGTTAACCTACACAGTTCATCACATTCAAATCAAAATTTTTAAAAAGGGTATCACTTGAACTTGACAAATGATCCTGAAATTCATGTAAGAGAACAAAGGCACACAATTAATTTGAGTGAAGGAACCTCAAATGCAAAGGGTGAGACCTGGCTGTTCAGTTAGAAGCTGTATTTTAAAGCCACAATAGTTAACACCTCCAGTCTATCCCTGTCTTACATATTTCCGTAAGAAATGGATATTTTGACACATGTTGGGATGCTCTGCATTCAGATAGATGATCACATGGCATGTGTGTGGTAAATTATTTAAGAACTTGCTTCTTATTCCCCACCAGTGTTAAGGGATGTGTCACTATTAAGAGAGAAAGTTCTGTGAGTAAAACAACGTGAAAAGTAAGAGATAAACGCAAAAACTGCACTTACTTACGTGTAGGCAAGTTTTCTTCAACTCTTTTCAAACCTCATCCTTAAGACATGTTATTTAGTTGAAAAAAAAAAATAACATTCAAGTAGCCTAAGTAGTAGGGGTGGGTAAGGTTGATTCTTTTAACTATAACTGAAATCTTTTTGTAGGTCACTCAGTATTTTCAATGCATGTTGGTTAAAACTTAGAAGTAGAATTTTAACACAATTTATTTCAAATTTGCTACACATTCAATAAGATACATAGAATCACTAGAAATTATTACTGGTAATTCTAAATTTATTTCGTGTTTATAAAATGTGTTTTACTGTCTATCTCTTAACAAAAAAGAAAACTGCTTGCTAGTTGCCAGATAGATCAGATTTCAGCTGTATATGCTTCTTTCTTTTTTCCTTTTTTTCAACATACAGAAAAATTTTGATCATGGTAGTTAATGAATGCAGTTCAGTTGTCTAATTTTTTCTTTGATTTATGTTGATTTCCCAAGGCTGAAGTCCAGAGCTCAGGGCACAGTGAATTATGGGCCTTCATTCTGCATTCTTCTTGTATCCACTTCTTTAGCTGCGACTGTGCAGTGTTCTCTGCCTGTGGTCCAGGGTGACTTCCTGTTCAGGGCTTTGGCCTTGTGGCCTGCTTTGACCAATAGAATAAGAAACAGTATGCTGCTTTACAGCCTAAGCCTCAAGACAGTTAAATGTTTAGAAACGCTTGCTCTTTTATGACTCTGCCATCTCTCTGAGAGGCAGATTAACCTGCTCCTCTTAGAGAACAATGTGAGAAGTATGCAAAAAAGATGAGTCAGTCTCTGAGCTCAGCCTACATCAGCTGACTCCCAAGCAAATTAAGGAACCTACTCAAGAGTAGAAGAGCTATCTAGTCCAGGGTGACCTAGATCTCCAGCACAAGATAGGAGAGAAGTAAATGTTTATTATCATGGGACACTGATGTTATGTGAGTGGTTGTTATGCAATAATATTGCATTCATAGCTAACGGATAGGGTACTCCATGCACCCTCAATTATTTATATGTAATCTATCTCTCTCTCTCTATCTATGTACACAGACATATACATACACTTCGAGTGAGATAGACATGCAAACATGGACAATTTGGTTTCATGCTCTATCATGCCATGGGAACTGCCCTGGTCTTTCCCCTATTTTCTTTCCTGATAGCCCTTCTCCCACCTCTTCCCAGGACCTCTTTTATCAATGCCCTTCTGACGACTTCTCTGACTCTGTGCCCATAAGTAAAAGACAAGAAGGATGAACATTGATTACCTCTGGGTAATGGAACCAGTGGTTTTTATTCTCATCCTTCTTAATTCCTGGTGTTTGCTAAATTGTGAAGTGTGGCACGTTAGCTCATTTTTCAGTGAATATTCACTCTTTTGCCCCATGTCCATGCAGAAGCATATATCCTGGCCTCATTGGAGCTGGACTTGGCCAGGTGACTTGCTTGGGCCAGAGGAATGTGGGCAAATGTCTGCCAGTCTCAAGGCAAGGATTGAAAAGGCATCTCCCATTAGTATTCACCCAGCTAGGAGCTTTTGACTTATCAAGAGAATATGCTTCATATATGTGTAGCTCTCCAGCTGGCCCACCCTCACCCTATAGCCGGCCCAGAGTTACCCCAGTCAACCTGTAGAAAGAAAGTCAGGTGAGAAAGACAGGCAAGTTCATCGGGATATTTTAGGGTTGGGTTTTTCACAGCAAGGCTGAGTAATACTATATATGCACAGTGCATATTTTATATATTTTATATTTAAACTCTCCTCTTCCATTACCATGCATCATATAAAGTTAGTTTTCCTCCAAAAAGAACAAACCTATAAACTATACCTCATAATCCATATGAGTTCTTAACCACTAGTATTGCTCATTGATCTTTTTTGTATTTGTTTTGTGAGCAAGTAATTCATTCGTATCTCTTTGATTTTATGAGTAAATTAGATATTGATGGAACAAAGAAGAGCCAGCGCGAGAGCTCATTTTCGAATGTGCTTGCATTCTGCGTGTCACCTCCACACAGCCTTTTCCTGGCCCCATATGGAGCGAGCTGGCTGTGCGACTCCTTTCCTGTTTGCTCTTAAAACAGACATGAATTGCCAGGAGAAATCCTGCTGGCTGAAAAGTGTGAGGTGAGATTTCAACTTTCTGGCAGAACTTGATTAATAATCCTGCACACCATGGTACAGCTTTTACATGTGTTTCTATTAAGAGTAAAATGTAGGCTTTTCCTTTAATCATAATTTGCTATTTGTAAAACTTTGGAGAGTTATCACTAGTGTTCAGTCAAGTGATCATCTTCCTTGGCGAGGCATCATCAAAGCCAGCCTGTTGTTTTTAAGAGGAAGGCTATCTTCCTGTTTGGGAAATGAGGACCAAACTCTAACTGAGGGTTGGGTAGTTGTCTCCTCCTTCCCCCAGTATCCTAGCCTATTTATACAAGCAGGTTCAGAAAAAGAACAGGGATATTCACCATGAATATGAATTAACCAAAAATGCCACCTACCACTTTAGACACCAGGCGTTGCTTTGATTGAGGGTGGTGATGACAAAGGGTTGCTAACAGATGCGTTCCTAACAGAACAGGCACATTGGGCTCCTAAACAGTTTAAGCTCTTCTATTATTCTCCTATGCCCTAGTTTGCTTAACAAAGCACTCTGAAAGACCATCTATCACAGAGAAGAACCCAAGATAAAAATTCTAAGAAGTTGTCTTCTGCTATTCAAAGAGAGGCCACTTATCACCGGTTATTGATTAAAAAATACATAAGTGGAAGACATCCCTTCAAAGGAAGTTCATGCCTTCACCTACCTCACTTTCGTAAGTAGTCACTACAGTTAAAAGGTCCTCTTTTTTTAGTAATCAACAACAAACCTCATCTACAGTTGTTCCAATAGTCCCAATAGTATGTGTATATATATATATATTGTGTGTTTATATGTATGTATATATTACGCTACCTGTAATATGCTACAAGACCTCTGTCATTAGTGTGGCAAAGGTCTAGAGAAATTCCCTAGTGAATGCAAATAAAAGAGAAGTTTATGATCATTTTTTTACCTCTACAACTTATTTTTTTGACAGAAACAACTTCTTTGAAAGGAAGTAACATTCATAAAACCTTTCAGATTTGACCTTTCAGCAGCAGTGAAATGGAGTTATATAAATTCTATCAGTGGTAATGGCTGCTTCCAAGTGAAACCTCTCTCTGATGTTGTGGAAAACTACTCATTTTCAGAATCACTTTTGTAAAGAACTGTCGAAAATGTTTTGAATCAGTGAAGTGGGTTAACTAAAATTATCACTTATCAAACTATATCAACAAAATAAGTAGAAATATTATGATACTTGGTCCTGTATCTTACACTTGTTAATGTAAAAGCTAAGAGAATTAGTGTTCATAGACAAGGGTATTTTTGTAATCAGTGTCCAACATTGTGGCTGACAAAGAATAGATACTATCAAATGTTCCTGTATATTAAAATTGATTAGACCTCTGTAAATTTTCTAATTGTTTGTTAGAGGGTTTCTTTAAAAAAGGAAGTCTAATAGAGGTATTCAGTGAGAAAATTCACTATTTAATTTCAGTCTGATATTTAGATATTTAATAAGAATAGTTTACTATTATTTAGCGAGGAGAAATCAATTAGATAGCAGTTTGCCTTGGAGCTGAGAAGATATGCATGGAAAAGGGCTGGAAGTAGAATCACAACCCAAAGTGGGTTTTTTTTTTTTTTTCCTTGCAGTTTTGGTCGGGGCTGGGTATATGGGGCTGGTTCCCTACTCCTTTGAGCCATAGGCTCTGCCCCCAAACTGTTTTCCTAGATAGGCATTTCTACCAGCTGTGAAGAGGCATAGTGTGGCCACAGGCTCAGCCTACACATACTTTATCCTTATTGGGTCTATAATGTTGGGCATGTTATTTTAAACTTCACGTTTCTGTTTCTCCAAGCAACCTAATTCAGAAAGTTTTTGTAGAAATAAATTACGTAACATCTGTGACATGCTTATAAACTGCATCAAATAGAGTAACATGAGCTTCTCTGGCTTCTTGAGAAGGTGACTTTCAAGAACAAGTATTGAGCAACTGATCTACCAAGTTTAACGTAAGGCCATGAGAAAATGTCATCCTTTATTTCTACTGAAATGGATGTGTCACTGGTCAGACCCAGAGAAGGGTTTGTAGGTAGGCTTGACTTGACAGAGAGTAGGAGGGGGCCAGACCTACCAGACTTACTGAGGCTCTGCTGGCTTTGGAAAAGCATTGATAGGTAATAAATGGACAAAATACTTGGTTTAGCTTCAGTTTTCTCCTTGTACCCAATTCACTATTTATTGAGCGACATGTATGTATGTCGGTATGTACAGTATGTATGTACAGTACCTTAAAGTGTGAAATCTTGGTCCCAGGATTGAAAAGAACACTCCTATGTTGGGGGTTGTCTCTTCACTTTGTTGATTGTTATCTTTGCTGGGTTGACACTTGTTAGTTTGATGTGATTCCATTTCTCCAATTTTGCTTTAGTAACCTAGGTAAGGCCTTGCACAGACCAATATCCTAAAATAAAACATTTTTCCAGTGTTTTGTTATTATGTCATAGTTTCTGATCTTAGATTTAACTTTTAATGCATTTTTATTTGACTTTTGTATGATGAGAGTAAGTACCTAGCTTCCTTATTCTGCACATGGATATCCAGTTCACCCAGCACCATGTATTGAAGAGATGTCTTTTTCTATTGCCTGTTCTCGGCATCTTTCTCAAAGGTAAGTTCACTACTGAAGAGTGGATTTATTGCTGGGTTCTTTATCCTGTCCCATTGATCTCTACGTCTGCTTTCATGCCAATACCATGTTGTTTGGTTTCTGCAACTCTGCAGTATAATTTGAAGTCAGGTAATGAGATTCCTGCAGGCTTGTTCTTTTTGCTCTGGATGGCTTTGGCTACTCTGAGTCTTCTGTGTTTCCATATAAATTTTAGGATTTTTCTTCTATTTTCTGTGATAGATAACATTGGTATTTTAATGGGAATTATACCAAATCTGTAGATTGCTTTGGGTAGTATAGACATTTTCATAATATTGATTTTTCTAATATATTACCATGGAATATCTTTTCAGTTTGGGGCATGTCCTGTTCAATGTCTCTCATCAATGTTTTATAGCTTATATTGTAGAGTCTTTTACTTCTTTGCTTAAATTTATTTCTAAGGTTTTTTTATTTTTTAATTTATGACTATTGTAAACAGCATTGTTTTCTTTATTTCTTAGATTTTTGTTGAGTCCTTAGGCTTCTCTAGATATAATATCATGTTTGAAGTACATTTTTGAAGGATATAGTATTCTGGGATTAAAGTTTTCTTCCTTTATCACTTTGAATATATCATGCCACTATCGGCTTGCTTGGGAAGGTGGGAAGGTGGCTGTCAGACATTTCAGAGCCCTTTGTATATTATTTTTTTTTCTTTATTTTGCCTCCCTTAGGACCTTTTCTTTACAAATGACATTTGGGAACTTAATTATTAAATACCTTGAAGTAGTCTTGTTTCGGTTAAATCTGCTTAGTATTCCATGACCACTTGTAACGAAGTTTTTGTTTTCTTTTTTTTTGAGACAGAGTCTCACTTTGTCACCCTCAGTAGAGTGTCCTGGCATCATAGCTCACAGCTACCTCAAACTCTTGGGCTCAAGTGATTCTCTTGCCTCAGCCTCCCAAGTAGCTGGGACTACAGGTGCCTGTTCTGACACCTGGCTATTTTTAGAGACAAGGTCTCACTCTGACTCAGGCTTGTCTTGAACCCATGAGCTCAAGCAATCCATCTGCCTCAGCCTCCCAAGTGCTGGGATAACAGGCGTGAGCTTGTGCACCCAGCCCTATACTTAAGTATTGAACATTTTCTCTAGATGTAACAATTTCTTTGCTATTACTTCTTTAAATAAACTTTACATCTCAATCTCTTTTGTTATCGCTATTTTAAGGCCAGTAACTCTTATAATTGACATTTAGCGGCTATTTTCTAGATTTTGTAGGCAAGCCCCATTCTTCTACATTCTTTTCTTTCTTCTGTGTATTTTCAAATAGCCTGACTTCAAGCTCACTAATTCTTACTTCTGCTTGGTCAATTCTGATACTGAGAGAATGATGTATTTCTCAGCTTTTAAATTAAATTCTCAAGCTAGAGAATTTCTGCTTGATTTTTAAAAATAATTTGAATCTCTTTGTTACATTTCTCTGATAAGCTTTTGATTTCCCTCTCTGTGTTGTCTTGAAGTTCATTGAGCTTCTTCAGGACAGTTATTTTGAATTCTTTGGTGCAAGATAACATATCTTCATTGCTCCAAGATGGCCTTCTGGTCTCTTATTTAGTTCATTTTACAAGTTTGTGTCTTACGGGATTTTCTTGATGTTTATAGATGTTGTCGATGTCTGGACACTGAAGAATTAGGTATTCATTTCAATCTTTGCAGTCTGGGCTTATTTGAACCTGTCCTTCTTGTGAATGCTTTCCAGTTATTCAAACAGAATTGAGTGTTGTGATCTAAATCTTTGGTCACTGTAGCCATATCAGCACTGGGGGTGCTGCTCCAAGCCCAGTAGTGCTGTGAGTCTTGTAGACTCCTGTTATTACTGCATTGGTGGGCTTGAGTAAGATAGAAGAGAATTCACCTTGATTACCAAACAAAGCCTCTCACTCTCTTCTCTCACACTCAGTGCTGGGCTGCTGGAATTGGGGAGGACTGACATGGGCACTCCCTCATGTTCACCAGTGCCAGGTCATAACTAAAACCAATCTAGTCTCACCCAAAGCTCATTGTGACTTCTGTCTGCCGACCTCTGATGTTTATTCAAAGCCCAAGGGCTCTTTAGTCAGCAGGTGCTTAATTCTGCCTGATTGGATCCTTCCTTTCAGGTTCAGGGTGGTTCTAGATATGTCATTCAGGAAGTAAGTCTTGTAATCAAAGGCCTCAAGAGTCTTCTTGGTATATTATTTTGTTGTTGTGTAGCTAGTACCCAAGTTGTGAAACAAGGTCTGCTGAGTGCTTCCTTTTCCTTTCCTTAAGAAGAAGAAGACACTTGGCCGGGCATGGTCCCATGCCCCTGGGAGGCCAAGGCAGGTAGATTACCTGAGCTCCTAGGTTAAAGACCAGTCTGAGTCAGAGCGAGATCCCATCTCTAAAAATAGCTGGGCATTGTGGTATGCACCCGTAGTTGCAGCTACCTGGGAGGCTGAGGCAAGAGAATCACTTGAGCCCAAGAGTTTGAGGTTGCTGTGAGCTATGATGCCATAGCACTTTACTGAGGGCAACAAAGTGAGACTCTGTGTCAGAAGAAGAAGGAGGAGGAAGAGACTCTCCTTAGGCCCACTGCCTAGATTTGGGGGTAGGGATGACATAGGCACTGGCTTGGACCACTGTCCATGGCTCAATAGGTTGTGTGCATCCCAAGTCCACTGGCTCTGGGCTATCACAGTTGCAGAAATTGGCCAGTGACACCAGCCTTTGTGGCCCAGTTGACTTATGAATTTAGTCCTGGTCCCAGTCTGCTTTTTGCCAGCCATTATAGGGCTAGATGGAACTCAGATTTGGGGACAGAAGATTTCCCTCTGACTGGGTTAGTCTAAATGTTCCCTTCATGGATACTGGCATAATTCACCCTGTGTTGTATTCCCCTGTGACAGAGAAGCCCTGAGATTCAATACAAAGTCCTACAGTGACTTCACTCTCCCTGCCCCAGGTGCACAGATTCTCTTCCTACTTGGCAGCCCAGGGGCAGCGGATACTAGACAGTTGTTATCAAACAATGTAAGACTGTCTTGCCTGCCCTCCTCAGTGCTTCTTTCCTTGATACAATGTTAAAACCAAGTACTGTTATCACCTACCTTATTTTGGTTCTTCTGAAGATTTTTGCTTACGTGATAGTTGTTGAATTTGTTGCTCATGGGGAGAGACAATTGCTGGAAATTTCTATTAGGCCATCTTGCTCTACCCTTATAGGATAGCTTCAGTCTTAATTTCTCTTAATCTCTCTAAAGAGAGAGTTCTGGTTCCCTTCCTCTTGTAAGAACAATGGTTTCTCCATTGCTTCCTCCTTAGATTGAGTCACACACAACAACCACGGCCCTTAACCACACACACACTCATATGTACCTTCTTCCTCAACTGTGTCTTATCTCATTTTTAGAAAATAATAAATCCAATTCATTCTCTATGTACCTATAGAAATCTTTTCTGAGTATTCTTTTGTTCATGTGCTTGATATTTGAGATATAAGTAGGCAAGGAGAGGTAGAGAAGATATATTAAAAACATGCAAAATAGTGTCTACATATATTTATAAAATTTCCCTCACTGTATTCCTTTCTTTTTATTTCTATGTAGTATCTATAAATATTCACAGACACTCAGCCACATACATGCAACACACACACACACCATTTTCCCTCCTCTTTACATAAGGGTGACTATCATGATTTCTCTTTGGCCGTCTACAGAAAACTAGGGTTTCACATCTCACCTATAATAATAACTTCCTCATGGGTTTCTTTGCCTGGAGTTCACCATTCTCCACACTATAAGCTGGGTATTTATCAAAATCCATCAAATAATTCCCTGTTTGGAATCTTGCATTCTTTCAGACAAGTTTACTCTGCATATTTCTACAAAAACATAGAAAATATATATATATATAACAATTTTCAAGGTACTGAACATAAAAAAAAAAAAAGACAGAGAGATGGGAAACAAATGTGGTGAGTACTACAGCTGACCCAAGTTACTGACTTTAAAGTGTTTCCAGGTTCCACTATGGGAAGAGAAATCTTTGGTTCAGCTCAGCAGAGTATTAGAATATCTAAAATTAAGAAGACTGATAATATCAAGTGTTTATAAAAATATGAAAGAATTGGAACTCTTTTATATACTGCTTTTACATACTGGAGTTGTAGAATTGTGCAATCACTTTGGAAAACATTTTGGCAGTTTTGTAGAAAGTTAAATATACACCTTCCATATGGTCCAGCCATCCCATTCCTAGGTATTTACTTAAGAGAAATGGAAACATATGTCCACACAAAGACTTGTGCGTGAATGTTCTCAGTAGCTTTATTTGTAACACCTAAAATTTGAAGCATCCAGAAAGCCATCTTCAGGTGAATAAATAAACAAACTATGACACATTTATGCCTTGGAATACCACTCAACAATAAAAAGGAATGAAGTAATATGGGCAACAGTATGCATGGCTACCAAAGTAATTGAGCCAAAAGAAGCCAGAAAAAAAGATACAACGTGTGTGATTTAATTTATATAATAGTCTAGAAAATGCAAGATAATATGTAATGACAAAAATTGATTAGTATTTGCCTTGGGATTGAGAATGGCTGAAAGAAAGTGATTACAGAGGGTAATGAGAAAATGTTTGTGGCTGACACATTCAGTGATTGTATTGATTTATAAATTTATCGATTGTTGTATGTTAAATATATAGTTTATTCTATGTCTATTATGACTCAATAAAGCTGCTGAAGAATTTTTTAAAATCCTTCAATGGAATTCTTTACTATGATTCTAATGCCCGCTATGCTTACATCTTGGATTCCAAATTTCAACTAAGCTGAAAATCTTTCATTGTCTCATACAGTATCACTGCCCTCAGGGTGTCAAAATCCAGTGTTTCTTCTACCTGAAATATACCCTGCCAGTCACAACCTAGGTCATCTAATTTACTTGTTAATTTTAAGCAAGATTGTTGCCTTCAGAGACTTTTCTCTAATCCTCCAGTAATGAATTTGGCCTTCCTTCTTAGATTTCCTTTATTGTAGTACATATTACAATTTATTGTAAATACTTCTTTCTCATAAATCCTACCAAGTGTAATCTCTTCATGGTCAAATATTACATTTGTCTTATTTATCATTTTATCCTCAGCAATTAATACTACTCCTGACAGAGTGGAAACTTAAACAATATTTGATGAATGAATGAAACGACGTCATAAAAAATGTCTTTGCAAGGAGGTTGAATGTTTTAGGGCACTGGTGGTGGTGCATTTCAGGATTCAAGACTCTAAGTATCTGAGGTCTCTACAAAGGAACTATACTGGGGAGTGTTCTGAGAAACAGTTGTGAGGAAATTGGATTGGGCAGAAAGAAGTTGAATCATGATACATTTACAACCGTAGCCTGAGCTGGACCCATGGGACCTCTAGATGTGGGATGGACCATCCAATTACCCAAATACAGGTAAGAGGACAGCCTTGACTTTGAAAAAGAACCTGAGCAGTGGTGGATGCAGCACATGGTGGGTGTGGCAATGCCTTTCAAACTCAGGTAGTGGCTTAGAATTGGCCCATCAGGACAAATGATGCGATGGCTTAGCACTCTGGGTGCGTAGAATATCATGCTCTGAAACTTTTCCTTATGTGAAGCTGCTATTCTCAGAACTATTTCTAATATGGCTCAGAGAAAGCATTAAGTTAACCTTTTCAGCTCAAGAAGTTGAACCAGAAGTGTCAAATGACTTGTGATTTAGAATCTTCTAATAAAAATAAACATTGGCTCCAGAGAGAAGAAAATGCAAGAGACAGTGTCAGGCCGAGATGAATGGTGTCAGCTGCTAAAGAATTTTATAATTAGGCATAAAATTTTAAGAGGTAAAATACCTTTTGGGGGACATGAGTTAGATGTGATTATTTTTTTCTCTTCTCCCACAGTCACAGTGTTTCTCAGTGACATCAAGATTACTTCATAGGAAAAAGATGATTTTGTTGACTTGTTTTACCAGTTCCTGCATCCTGCTGTTAAAAAATCTTTTCCACAATTTTGAGCAAAAGTTTCTCCATAAATTATTTAAAAACTTTTTTTTTGTCATTGAAATTGAATTTCTCACAGATGGTGAAAAAATAACCCTTTTAAAATCTTTTCTTAAAAGAGAATACAAAAACACTTTACCAGTGAGATGGTTTCTATGTTATTCTGGTTTCATCTCCTTCTGCTACTCAACTCTCAGTCTTGCCTTTGCCTGGAGAGGACGCAACATACATAGAATGCAAGAAGGACAAGGGGTGTTAATCACATTTTCCTTCTGGTCAAGACAGTACATTGTAAATCATTTATGTTATTTTAAAAATGAAAGCTGATTTTTGTTTTGTTTTAAAGCAAAACCAAGAGAATTTATTGAGAAAAAAGGAAAGAGGAAAGAAAGCCTCTGCCTCCCAGGAGAGGATTGTGGGATTGCAAGGTTGCCACTTTTGGCTCCTTGTCTGGGGCAGGGGGTTTAAGCCTAATATGTTTTCCTGGTTATTTGTGGAACACCTTGGTTGGCTATTCTTTTTTTTTATTTCAGATTAATCTGAGGGTACACATAATTAGGTCATAGCGTTTGTGTTTATTAGGTGCGGTCCTTGTTGTGGCTGTGTGCTGCACCCAGGAGGTGTGACATATACCCTTACGTTCTAACGGTTAGATGAGAACACACCATTCTCCCTCCTTCCTCCCCTCTCTTGCTTCTCTCTGTCCTACCCCTCCCTCCATTTGAATTAAATTGAGTTTTTCTCTAGTAGGCATGTATTGGCTAGTCTACTGGCTTCATGTTAGTATTGAGTACACTGGATACTTGATTTTCTATTCTTAGGATATTTTACTAAAGAGAATGTTCTCCAACTCTATACAGGTTAATAATATAAAACATGTAGAGTCTCCACAGTTTTATGGCTGAATTGTACTCCATGCTATACATATGCCACAGTTTATCAGTCCGCTCATGGGTGGATGGGCAACTGAGTTGTTTCCACATCTTGGTGTTTGGAAATTGAGCTGTGATAAACAATCTAGTGCAAATGTCCTTATGATAAAATGATTTTTTTTCTTCTGAGTAGATCTCTAGTACTGAGATTGCAGGATGAAATGGAAGGTCTATTTTGAGTTCTTTGAGGATTCTCCATACTTCTTTTCAAAGAGACTGTATTAGTTTTCAGTCTGACCACTGAAAAACCAAACAAAAGGATACACTGAGGAAAAGATTACCTATTCAATAAATGATGCTCAGAGAACTAGATAACCACATGTAAAAGATTGAAGCTGGACACGACATGCACCTTTTACCATTTACAAAAATTGATTCAAGATGGATAAAAGATTTAAATCTAAGACATGAAACAATAAAAATTCTAGAAGAAAGTGTGTGAAAAACTCTTGGTAATATAGGCCTGGAGAAAGAATTTCTGAGGAAGACTTCTATGACAATTCCAACAAAAACAAAAATAAATAAATGGAACTTACTTAAACTAAAAATATTCTACATGGCTAAGGACACAATAATTAAAGCAAATAGACAACCATCAGAATGGGAAAAGATATTTGTGGGTTATGAATCTGACAAAAGCTTGATAACCAGGATTTATAGAGACTCAAATTAATCAACAACAAAAAAGATAAACAATCCCATCTATCATTGGGTAAAAGACATAAACAGAAACTTCTCTGAAGAAAACAGACAAATGACCGAGAAACATCTGAAAAATGTTCCTTCCCAATCATCAGAGAAATGCCAAACAAAATAACCCTGAGATGTCACCTAACCCCAGTGAGAATGGCCCACATCACAAAGTCCCAAAGCTGCAGATGCTGGTGCGGATGTAGAGAGAAAGGAAAGGCAGTATTTAATGAGTCTTGAACAATAGATTTATTTGTCTAATTTTTTTACAGTGCTTTAAAAACTAGCTCTGTGTCATAGAGCTTGCAAATATGTATTTTACAAAACTTTGTCCTGCCTTCATCACTTAGTAATTTTATAACTGTGAACAAATACTTATCTCAGGTTGCTCATCTGCAAGGCAGAGAATAATGGCACCTATTTTATCCGTGTTAAATTTGGTGATATATGCAGAAATAAACTGTAAACTACTGAGAACTACTGTATTCAAGTATGAGGGATTTAGAAAAGAATCCTGTTTCCTAGACCAGTTATAATTACTTATCATTTAAAAATATGTCAAATTATATTTTTTAATATATTATACATACAATAAAATAAAGGATTATTATTGATAATGTGCTAAAGTGCTCGTTTCCCATATATTGGCAAGGAGGCACATATCAAAATAGACTTTCTTTAACAATGAGGTTACCATAAGCCCCAGAGTAAAGAAGGGATAACTTGAGCTCTGATATGAACAAAGCCTTATGATATTAAACCAAATGCAATATATTTTTAGGCACACACTATAATTATTATTTAAGAGTTCTTAACCAGAGAAGTCATTAGAAACACTTATTGGTCTTGTAAACAAACACTCACAAACCTAGGTTCTCACACTAGCTGTTCAATGGTTTTGTTGAATTCCAGGAATTTGTTTCCTTAAAAAATGTCCACCAACCATTCTGATGAGAAGTTCTATGTAAGAAAGACCATGAGGGTATCAAACCTCCTCTTACTTTTATTTCACTCTTGAACTAGAGTTGAAATATTTGTCAAAGCCCAGAATGTTATTTAGCTATAAGTTTTGGGAAAAATGGGCTATTCTTATATGTGATGGGCTTTCTTTGAATAGCATATGGGATTTCTTTGTTAAGGACCATTTTCCACTCTTTTTAGCCCATTAGGTTAGTGTACTCTAGAGCATTTCTTTTTTAACTTGGAAGAATATATCTACCAGTGTTTTTCTACTGTGCCTTAGGATACTGCTACTTAAAGTAAGCACCATTTACATCACCTGGGAGCTTGCTGGAAATGCAGATCTTGACCCCATCCAAGACATACAAAATCAGAACCTGTGTTTTAACAAGAGCCCCGACGGATCTGTGTGCACACAAAAGTCTGAGAAGCACCGTGATGTAAGGCCAGATAGAACCCAGAGGGAAGACCACAGAGTCCGTGTTATTTAGAGAAGAATTCTGTCCTGTTTGCGCTATTCACTGTGTTTGTCATTCAAGGTCTGTTTGTTTGACTGATCGATAGATTTAGTGTCAGAACTAAAATTAGAAAAAAAGAATCAAAGACCTTAGGTTGGAGGAGGTAAAGAACCTCTTGAAACTTGTTATCTCTCTCTCTCTCACTCTAAGGACACAGTAATGTGCAGTGGGCCACTGGCCTTGTCCTCTGTACAAACGTTTCTGTGAGCCCTAGTGAGAGGTGTCAGCTAGCTGATGATTTAGGGACTGGTAGTTTCAGCCATCAGAGGCAGAACCAACAATACAACTGAAACTCTGTCTACATTTCCACCATTTTTAATAATTAAGAATACACTTAACAATAAAACATTTTGCTGTTTTTTATGGCCAAAAACCTATTATCACTGCTATTATTAACAACAGTGCTCTGATGTTAAGAAAATAAAGATGTTCCAGTCTCTTGCTATATCAGCGGGTGTGAGGATTAGACATTTCCTTGTTGAATTGTTTTTTAACTCTCTCTTTTTGTTTCATTATTTTAAAATTCTCAATTCCTTTGCCATTTAAGGATAGGAAATATTACAATATAAACTTGCCCCCAGCACCACTGGATTGGCGTATTAGTATAAACTTTATTAGATGTAAATACAAACTAGCTTAAACAGTACCAAATCCTGGGGAAAGGATGAGATTAAAACAGTAGGAGTCATAACACCTAGTTCTGACCCAGTTACAGTCAGAAGGAAGGATATGCACGGGATAAAGATCAGACGGCCCTCCTCTGTGGGCAGGGTAGGAATTTCCAAAGAGGAGGGACTGAGAAGATATTCAGTGGGTACACAGACCCTCCAGCCATTAATATAAATCATCGTTAATAGACGTGGCACCAACAACCACACCAAGTGAATGAAGAACAAAGATGAGCTTATGTTGTGAGTCCCATAGCAAGCATTACGGAACATAACAAAGGTAGATTAGAGTTTATGTCCTTAGTATCATTTCTCTTTAGCCACTTATGCCTGGTGACTATGGGAGCAAAGCAATCCAAGAAATTATTTTTCTTTCATAAATAATCACTACACCTCTTTGCTACCTCATTTCCTTTCACAGCTCAGTCGTTGCTATTTGAATCTTTCTGTTGCTCAAGAATCTGAGCTGCAAAGATTTCCAGTAGTATCCTGCTATGATGGCTCAGGGCTGTATCAGATCCTCTTAAATGTTTGCAGCTGTTTCTTTTCCAAGTGACTACATTGGAAAAATACCACATGTATTCCATATTGGGACGTTTTAACAGACTAGACTGCTTTTTGAAAGTCTTTTGCCAGATTGCTGATATTCTTATGATCATCTTTCTAAATACTTTACAAACTAAGGCACACTTGTTTTTGCAGATGGCAATAGCCGTTATCCCAGACAACTCCTACAAAATAGATGCTGCCCTGTGTGTAATAAGATAGCTCTTTTAAGGTGCGCATGTACTTTAAACTTCACACCTTCCACTCCAATGTTGGAAAAAAAGCTTGTGCAGATGTGCTCACCTCACCCTTACTGAATAGTAACAAGAACAGGATAAACAGCTGGCTGGATTTAGGGGCTGAGGTGTGCAGCTATGGAGACAATAAAATTGAATGACCACAGCAGGAATTAGAGATGCAACTTCTTTGGTCAATAATGTCAGGTGGTTTTAACAACCGTCCACAGGAATATTCAAATCCAACCTCGTCTCAGGATTCTGCCTCTTGTTTAGGTTACAATGTTATTGGCCATCCATTTATTGACTTATTTATCATATTGAGGAAGACATGAAAATGTGTAGCAATGATCATAACACGGACATAAGGAGAAATAATAACTCCCCATGTGTGTTCTCCCCACACTTCCTACCTGCCCCATGGGCTTAGAAGCCAGTGTTCTAAAATTATACCAATTTTATATGTGCTTGTGTAAGGACTGGGCAAAGGCTAGACATGGTGGTCATGCCTATGGGCCAAAGTAGGAGGATTGTTTGAGCCCAGAAGTTTGAGACCAGCTTCAGTAACATAGTGAGACCCTGTCTCTACATATAACAATGGTGATAATATTTGCATAATATTGAATGCATGTTGTCCCAGCTACTTGGGAGGCTGAGGTAGAAGGATCAACTGAGCCCAAGAGTTTGAGGTTGCAGTGAGATATGATACCCCTGCACTCTAGCTCAGGTGACACAGTGAGACTCTGTCTTTAAAAAAAAAAATAGAAATAAATAAAGTTTTACTTCAAGAAGACAAAGTATGAGAGAGTAGGCCTCTTCCTATCGGCCACCGGAGGGGCTATAGTGCATATGAGTCCTCCCCCAGTGAGAGATCACCCTACTAGGACTGGGATAGCCATGTGTGATACTTAATATTATGTATCAACTTGTCTGCCCCACAGTGCCCAGATATGTGGTCAAACATTATTCTAGATGTTTCTGTAAGAATTTGGGGGGACAAGATTAGCATTTAAATACATGGATTTTATGCAGAGCGGTGGCTCTCATTAACATGGTGGGCCTCGTCCAATCAGTTAAAGGCCTGAATAGAACAAAAGATTAACCTCCAAGGAGAAAAAGGGAATTTTGCAACAGAATGGCTTCAGGCTTTGGCTCTTCCTGAGGCCCCAGCCTGCCTCCCTGCCCACCCTGTAGGTTCTGTACTCACCAGTTTCCATAATTGTTTGAGCCAGTTCCATAAAATAAAGATCTTTATGTAAACTTATATACACATATACATACATATATAACATAGTCTAATGCACATTATGTATACACACAGACACACAACACACACATACACACCCTACTGTGTTTCTATGGATAACCCTGAGTAATACAGGGAATCTTTAAAGAAAGGCACCACAATTGTGGGTTATCTCTTGCCTGAGTGCCTATGTTTGGGGATCAGGAGGGTGTCAGAAGAGAAATGTAGTTTCAGTAGGCAGTCTCAGCAAGCTTTCCTCATATTTGTATCTGGGATGAGGATAAAATATATAAGAAAAACTAAAATTATTAGAATTTTACCAAATAAGGATTTTCACAGGCTAACTGTGAATACTATTACCATTACTTCTGCTGTCACTTACTGGATAAAACCAAGTTCCAAAAAGGGTCCAAGAGTCAGGAATTCCCCTCAAAGCTCTGACCCTATGAAAATGAAGAAATTAAGTTACATGCAGGGTAAACTCACCAGCAGTCCTTCATATATATGCCCAGAGGGAGAGCCTAAATGTGATGGTGCATCTGTTTTTTACTCCAAATGCTAAATCATTTTTGCTTACCACGTATATAATTTCCAAATATAATGACATAGTAAATGTTATCATTTGCTGATTACCCACCAAGGGCCACAGACTTCACATATTTTTTTAATCTTCATAAGAATTATATGAAATATGTAGTATTATCCTGTTCATCCAAAAGAGGAAATTAAAACTCACAGAAATTAAATCATTCATTCAAGGTTGTATATCTGTCATTTGCAGAGATGGAATTATATGTCTCCAAAACTCATTCATTTTCTATTTTTCTACATGGCCTAGGTATGCTAGAAGCAGTGGTGGGTGTTTGGTTTGCTTCCTTTGGAAAAAACATGCTTCATTAAAATGGTTTCATAAGTACCAAAGTTAATGAAAAACAAAAACTCTGGTTTCTCTCTTCTTTCTCTTTCTACCCCTGTCTTTGTCATATTAAAAAAGACTGATTCTCCCAGATTAATTCTACTATGTACATTGAAATACGAAGGCAAACTAGAGACATAGGAGAAAAATGAGATTTTCTTTTTGTTTACCTACAGAAAGGTCAATTCTGTCTTAAAGAACTTCAAGCCATCACCCCCCTTTCATGAGCTGAAAATATTAATTGGAATTCTTGAAGAGGAAAAATGAAGAGTTATGCTTATGGAGAGAATATAAGGTTTCTAATGGAGGATATCAATTCTTCCATTAATTTAATTAAAGTTCAAAGCAAGGAAAACATTTGGCAGATAAACTCCATAGCCTTCCCTTATAAATCCTCTGAAATATTAAAACATAAATTGGAAAGAAACACAACACAAAATTTTAAAGAGAATGGAATCCTTGTCGTCAAGAAAATGTGAATTTGCCTTCTGCCTTATAGACTTAATTCTATAATAGAGCAACATAGCGTCTATCAATCAAAGTAGACCACTTTGCTTGGGGTGCTTAGGGAGAATGATCTTTCCCTTTCTACATACATTGCAGTAAAGAAGGAATTTGCAGGAAGTTTTTGAAAACTTGTTTAAAAAGTTAAATGTTGGGTAACTCCAACAGTTTAGAGATATCTGCCACAGGAGAAGCGAGGATACCATCTGCAGCTCAGTAAATGTGTGGTAAGAGAATTCCGGAGTGATGCAAGTGAGATTTGCAGGCTGTTCAGTACATATCACCAGTCACAGCTGTAATAGTATTTTTTGTTATAGAAATTTCTTTTTTGATATTCATAGGTTTTATGTCAAGAAAGGAAAAGGTTCTTACTTCCTGTAGCTTCTGATTAACCTATCTTGTCAGCACATCCTGCCTTCCTTAGAGGAAATAAGACCAGATTCTTGTAAATTTAAAGAAATAATAATTCTGTTTTCCTATCCCCACTGAAGGAGAAGCGATACAAATTCTTGGCCCTGCTAGGTTTGTTGTCCTGACTTCCAATCCACACTTCACATTCGCGTTAACAAAATGACAAACTTGATAAGGGAATTGCTTGGCAGCTTCCATTTTGTTCATGAAATTCCTAAACTCATACAAAAAACCTGAATCTCCAAGTTCAGTTAAGGCGAGCTCAGCTTCAAATTTGATAAATAATTGCATTTCTGCATTTGTGCTTTCTCCCTCTTGTCCTCCTTCCCTCTGGCTCCTTTCTTCTATTGTGTGTGTGGGGACACGTGTGTGTAATTATATGTGTGTATCTTTACTGGGTAGGGAGGAAGGGGTTGTCAATTTAAAAAAAAAAAACATATTATTTTCTCAGCCTCCAGATGCAATAGTGCATTATATCACTTGTTAAATATACAGCAGTTTTTGGGAAGCTAAGGCAAGAGTATTGCTTAAGCACAAGAGTTTGAGGTTGCTGTGAGTTATGATGCCACAGCACTTTACTGGGGGCAAGATAGCGAGGCTCTGTCTAAAAAAAAAAAAAAAAAGGAAGCAGTTTCCAAAGGGGCACTGAATACAGGCAGTCCCCCAGTTACAAACATTGAACATATGTACAACTCTCATTTAAGAATGGAGGCTATTACAGGTCAACGTACCTGTTCCAAATTATACACAAACCCAACTGAAAAACAAAACTACAGAATCCTATCTCACTCATAACCCAGGCACTACCTATATAACAGGACATTTATATTAAAATATAGGGAAATTTCCCATTTTTAATTATGAAAGGTATTTGTTTTATTCCAGTTTTGAAATTAACGTATAGTATACCCTTGGATAACTCACACGCACACACACAACACACAAGGGCACACTCACAACTCCAATATTACTCTCTATAAACTAAGGAAGCTGGGCTGCTGTTCACAGCTTGAATAGAATCATGTATTATTTAGCAATAATCACTTCCCCACTCCCTTCTCTGGAAGGCGTATGTGTCTTCTCTTCGTGATTTGCTTCAGACAATAGAATGTGAGAGACGTAACTGTGTATGAATTCCAAGGGTAGCCTAAGTTCCAAGAAACATTGCATATTTTTATCCACTTATCTAGGATATTTCAGACTCTGTCATTAGATGAATATGCTGAGACATCCGGGGGCCTAGAAGGAGACCCTTGCAGCAGACTTAGATTGAGGTATAGCCTGATAGAGAGCATTAACAATCTCACAGCCCGTAAGCTCAATCAGAGCCGTGCAAAGTGACCTGCTACCCCCACACTGAGTTTTGGGACATTTTGTTACACAGTATTAGAATGGTATAGGGAGGCAAAATACCAGCATACCTCGCAACATTAATATCCTGTGATTCTAACTCTCTGATTTACTCTGGATTATGCCTATCAGCTAGATATATATCTTTTTTTAAAAAAAGGAATAATGTATAATTATATGTGATAATATTATTTGGGGGGCAACTTCTAGAGTTTTTGTTTTTTGTGCACAGTAGAATCTCTATAGTTGACCACCTTCCTTCACTGACCACCTCCGTAAGTTGATCCAGTTTTCACAGAGCAGAGATGCATGACATGTACACACCAGTCCAGGAGACCTAGTTCTTTATATGGACCACCTCTGTACGTTGACCAGTTTGTAACAGTCCCTTAGATGGTCAACTTATGAGATTTCACTGTACCTTCTGTGTACATGGATATTATGTTTAATTGAGTGATTTAATATTAATAAACTAGCTTCTCTGACAAGTGCACATTAGGTAGTCATATAAAAAGTTATTTTCAGAGGAAAGTATTCAACTCAAACCCTTGACATCAGATTCTGATAAAACTACTTGACTTCTGTAAAGGACCAATCAAAAGCTCATTTAAATATCTCTTTATTTCTCTGAGCTAGTAGAGGCATGAAGGACTTAGAAATTGTAACAAATATACAAATAGCCTATGAAATGTGTTAGTGGTGCTTAGAATCGACACACAAATATTTTATCTTTTGCTAGTTTATTCTGTGCATTTAAATGGCTGATATAGCAGATGATTCAGAAGTGAACGGCTCTTTAGATGACTGTCTTGGGGAGTTTGACCCTCTGATGATTATGCAGGTGGAAGTGGACATGGGGAGGAGTATTTTCAGCATCATAATCTGCAAGGCTAAATGAGTGGTGATCCCCAAGCAATGCTGGGAAACACTAAAATTCTTGGCTTCCATTGCTAACCCCTCTCATTCACAGGTCACTTCCTGCACTGCACTAAAAAATGGTTCTTAGAGCCAAGTGTTTGCACCTGCCTCGAGGAATTAACTTAGCTGTTCTCCTTATTAGCATACTTCGTATACTTCATTACCTAGGCGACCCTGCTGAAAATGTGACCCTGTGTAGTTGTTGCTGCCTTCTTTGTGAATTGAAAGCTAACCAAGCTTAGAGCTAGATTAAGTGGCTTGGAAATTTAAGAAGACAGCTGGTACCCTGCTCCCAAATGGAAATTCCACACTCAGATCTGATATTTCATTCTTATGCAGTGGAGCTATATTAGGCATCAAGAGAAACAGCACAATAGGATTCTTTCAGGCATCTTTCTCCTACATTTTAGTCATCAGAAACATGGCCTTAAATTGCCATTGGCCGTTATACTAGTTACAGAAGAAGGAAAATCATCTATCTATCTGCCCATCATCTACTGAGACAGGGGGAGTAGCTTACTTATTTTCAGAGATTAAGAAATAAAAGCCTAATTTAAAAATCAGTCCAGTCTCCTATGAATTGAAAATCAGATTTTCTCTTATTAGTGCTGATAGTAGCAAAATGCTTTATAGTCATTCATCGGTCATTCCTTTGCAACCTGATTATGCTGTGCAGGAAAACAAATTCTTTAAGATTTATTTTCCTTGAGCCAAAACCACAGATGACTTTTAAAATAACAGAAATTAGCACAAATAGAAGCAGGCTTTCATACCGCGACTTTCAATATTCATGAAGAAGTCTGCTCATTTACTTCTGACTATTATCCACGTTTTCAGACATGGACACTTTCTGTCTGAGTGCACGTTTGACTCCCCAAGAAGGAGAATGGATAGTGGAAGGAAAATCACATTAATTGGCTAACTACATCATAAGCAGATTTCTATAAGGGCTATGTAAAATTTCCTCAAGTAATTTTTGAAAGACTAACTTTGCTGTTTATCGGGTAATTACATGTGGCATTATTACATACCTTTAAGATCTTAGAAGAATTTGGATCCTTTTAATTCATCCATATTATGTCTATATAAAATAGATTGGATTGTTATTATTTCTTTATCATTTCAAGAAGGAAGAATCAAGAGTTTTAGGTGTTCCCTCTGGGACCACATAATGTTTAATGATTGAGAAAGCCTTGGTATGGTGTCTGGATTTCCAAAGCCATGCTTAGTAGGTGATACCAACACCCTAAAGTACCTGTCTTCCCATTTCAGAAAATCCTTAGTTTTCTGGTAACTTTTACTGATCAGTCTAAGTGGAAATCAAGGTTTAAATCACATCATTTCCCAGGATAAAATAAATTGCTATTTCCTTTGCAGCATGCCAAATTTTAAGAGCAAAAACAGGTCATTTTTATTCTATAGGCCAAATTTTATTACGAAAAAACATTTCCCTCAATTCTGCCAAATCTGGTAATGAAACCACCCCTTTCTGGTGTTTCATAGCCCATTTGATGACTTATTCATGTTTTTAATTTATTATTCATATATCTAATTAGTGTTTGTCTTTTCTACTGAAACACACTGAGATCAGACATTATCTCTCTTGGATAATAATAAACCCAATACATAGGAAAAATTTGTGTATATAAAAAGTATTTCAAATGAATAAATTCCAAGTCCTTAGTTACCCTTAGAGTTGTTGTTTATGTTTACTTAAAACCAAGTAATCAGGTAGAAAATTTCACATTGCCCACCAGACTTAACAAAACCCATAGATTTGATGTAATTTTCCTTGGAATTCTAGCAGAAATGCTACCTTTCTCCATTTATGGTACACTGACTTTTGGACTTAAGGACCATTAAGTCTCACCACCTCCATGTGGAGATATGGACCATGCAGCCACTGTTGCATTTTCCTTCTCATCTTTGCAAACCCACACTTGGATTTCCTTGGCTTTCTTTGCAAGAACCAGGTACATATCCTCAGTGACCCCTCTCGTGCCTCCCTGAAGGTATGTGTGTGTGTGGACGGTGTATGTTCTCCTGTTCTCAAGACTAGTTAAAACTTAAACAAATGCTTTTGATGACTGAGATGTATTCAGATAACCTTTCGGGAACTTTATCAACTTTATAAAATGGCCTCTTTTGCTAATCAAGCAGAAATTTTCCTGGTGAAAGCATACATGCTGAGGCAAGGTAAGAAACGTTTCCCACAATAGACATCTAGGAACCTGGCGAGTTAAGTAAAAGCGTGGTTTATCTGATTCCATAGACTTAGAACTGGTCACATTTTACACGATGAGGGTAACAATAGCAACCGATTCAGAGAACTGAAGTCCATGAGGACTATATTCACACAGGGAAGCTCCTTGAGCGTGATATCTTGTTATAAGTTAAATAAAATGGATTCCTACTGTACATAACCCTACTGATGATGTGCAACGGCTGAAACTGAAGTAGGACAGTAATTCTGCACTACTTGGGGATTTTTAGCTACATTCTGTAAGAAAGAAAAGAGTTGCTCCAGCAATGAATATGGATTCTTGCTCAGCAAATATTTGGTTACATTTTAGTCCTCTTCTTTTCCCCTCTGAGTGCAATGCTCACTAATATCAGTGTTGTCTGTATACATAGAATGCTTCAAGTAACTGAGGTCTGCGCAGTACATTCACAGAAAAACAAAAAAGGTATCACTATTTTCCTATATCCTTCCGGCAAAAAGAGAATTGTATCTGGAGTTGCTAAGTCCTGGGCAGAACCATGTGCTGGTTTTATGGCTCTTTCATCAGAAGATTCCAGCCTGAGACAGGTGAAGGGTAGTGTTCAATTTTTAAGAATTGACTGGGTCCAAATAGGAAACCAGGAGAGAGGGAAGAAGCATGATGCCAACCCAGTGATGTACCAATGCAGCATTCAGATCTAAGAAATTGATGAATGAAGAAGGAAAAAAGGCAGCTGGCCAAATCAGAATGAGAAGCACTGTGAGGAAAATCACTGGGAGGAGGCTGAGTGATAGACTAGTCAGGGGAGACATCCAGGCAGGCGACATAAATTGTGGTTTAAGCTGATCCTGGATGACATCATAAAGATTTAGATCCAAATCCTTAGATCCAAAGTAAAAAAGTGGGGAGTCCTGGAAAACATCAAATCATCCACCAGGCAGTTCTCAGAGAAAGGGGAAAAAATCTGATAGGACAATTCATACAGGCTTTAACTGGGCATAAGATTCAAACGTGTAGCTAGTGATCAAGGGGGCATAATTATATCAGATTGAAAGTGCTTATCTGCTCTAGGTCACAGCATCAAGGTTAATCTTTAAAGGAAAAAGTTATCGATTTTTTCCCAATAAACTAAGAATAACAGAGTAGCTATTCCCATCCACACACGGCTCTTCATGAATTTCATCACAGCTTCAACAAGTGAGACAGAACGGAGGTAGGAGGGAAGAGAGAATGAGGAAAAGGGAAAATGAATAGAAAGTATAGGAGAGTGGGAAGGGAAGGAATAAAAAATAAAAAGAGGAAGGGAATTACACCAGCAGGAGGAATTAAAAGGCACCATCAGTTGCTTTAGTTCACCTGCTTTCGTGTAAGAACACAATGTCACTTGGTTCTCACCAGAAGAATGTTTTCTTTTCACGTGACAAATGTAATATGTGAAGAATCCAGAAAGATGTGGTGATTATGATGGTGAAATTTAGAAAGTACCCACAAATCACAGGTCAGATAGTTCTATTTCATGAAGAGAAAATATGTCAGATAGGAGTTGTTTTGAGAAAGTCTTACAACTAAACACTACAACTAAATGCTAAGCACAACATCCAGTCAAAAATGAGGCAAACAATTGTAACAGACACCAGGGAAGATACACAGATGGCAAGAAATTATACAAAATGTTGCTCACATCACTAGTCATGGGGAAATGGAAATTAATCATCAGGGAAATGCAAACTAAAACCTTGATGAGATGCCACCTATGCACTACATAGTAACTAAAATGTCTAAAATTAGAAAGATTGACAATGTCTAGTGTTGGTGAGGATGTGGAACAATTGTAACACTCATTGCTGATAGGCACGTGAAATGGGACAGTGCTTAGAAGAGTTTCGCAGTTATTTATATAGTGAAATGTACTCTCATATACCATCCTTAGTCATTTACACAAGAGAAATGAAATCTTATGCCTACACAAATACTTATACGCACGTGTTTATGGCAACATTGTCTATCATGGTTGCAAATTGGAAAATAACCCAAATGTTTGTCAACACATAATGAGAAAAAAACTAATTGTAAGATATCTATAAAATTGGATACTACACAGTATAAAAGGGAATGTGCTCGTGACGTCCAGAGCAATGTGAAGGAACCACAACAACGCTTTGCTGAGCACAAACATGATTTGAAGGAACGTTTACACGAAAACGCCACTCCCATGACATTCCATAAAGCCCGAAGCTAACTAACCAAGATGACAAAAGGCTCATCAGTGATTCTTAGGCAGTGGGTGTGAGGGCTGGGGGGGGGGTGATAGACAGTGATGGTAGGATGCAGCTTTTGGATGATGAACACAGTCTACATTGTAGAGTGTACGTTATCCTAGGCGCATGTAACTGTACATTTGAAAAGGGTACATTTACTCTCATGTAATCACATCAGTAATGTTGGTTTTTAAAATAGTAAATGTAGTTGCAACAGGAGAAAGAAGGGCAAACTTTACCTCATCCACATATGGCAAACAGAGTGATCTTTAAAAAACATAAAAATTGTGTTATATTTAAAATCCATCAATTGAGTCCTCACTGTCCTGAGGATAGAGTCCAGAATTTTAAAATAGAATACACAGGCCTTGACTGTCTGCTGTCTCTCCCCTTTTGTACTTGAATGGCGTTTTTGGAAAACCCACTGATCCCACCCTAATTCTCCAGATCTATTTTCAGCTCTCTAAACACTCTAAGCTCTGTTCTGTGTCGGATCATTGCACGTGCTGTTCAATCCACCCAGAGCTTCTTTCCCTTTCTCAGGCCAAGGATAAATATTATTTTCTTGCCTATTGGAGCACGGCATTATGAAGCACTCGAGTAGGTTTCCAAAAATGTTGACTAAATAAAGACATAAATATAGGAAGTTAGAGGTGGCTGAAAACAAACAGGCTTTTGCCTGAAAAAATTTACTAGAAACCTTATAATTCCCCAGTATGATTTTTAGCATTTCAATCTTTGGATTCAACCAAAAATATAGCATTTTGAAAAGTAAAACCATTAGTACTATAATCTCTCATTTTATCCAGGGTTTAGGAGCATGTTACAAGTATAATCCTATTTAGTGGAGTCGGGAGTTCAGAACCTTGCCTTTTACAAATTCCCATCACTTGCATAGCAAGCACGCCCTTCAAAACGGACTTGGAGGGCAGAAGGGCCAGGGCAAACAGGAGATCTGGATAATTTTTATGGCACTTATGGTTTATAGAGGATTTTCACAAAGTATTCTTAACAGTTACAAATAATAACCCATTTTGGGGTAAGAGAATCCAAAGACCCAGCAAAATTAAGAAACTTTCCTATACGGCCACTAGAAGGCTTAGAACTGGAACACTGGTCTCCTAACTTTCCACAATTTTATTTCACTAAAAATCACACAGAAGACATTATACCAATATTAGTAATTTTTGGAGAACACTTGGGTCATCTGTATACCTATGAGCCTTTTGGCATATTGTTCCTCAGGGAAAGATTGCCCAACTCCATTATACAGAACTCAAAAAGATAGAAAAATTGAATATTGTATATGCCTTACCCCTTGCTGGGTGGGTTGCTTTGGACAAATTGCTAGCATTCCCTAAATATCAATTTCTTCCTAAGTAAAACAGGAAAAATAATAATAGCAAGAATGCCATAGAATCATTGTGGGAATTCCTATCATTAGTGTATGTAAATCCACCATTAAAGTATATATTACATAGTAATTACTCAATTACAACTAGTTATTTTAATTACAATGCCTTGGAAAGAGTCAGCAACAGAGACCTCTGCAGAACACTGGGTATGAGATGAATTTGTACTAAGGATTTCTTTCTTTTTTTTTGAGACTGAGTCTCATTATGTCACCCTCGGTAGAGTGCAGTGGCATCACAGCAACCTCAGACTCTTGGCTCAGCCTCCCAAGTACCTGGGACTACGGGTGCCCGCCACAGTGCACAGCTATTTTTTGTTGCAGTTGTCATTGTTGTTTAGCAGGCCTGGGCTGGGATCTAACCAGCCAGCTTCGGTGTCTGTGGCTGGCGCCCTACTCACCGAGCTGCCGGCACCAAGCCAAGGATTCCTTTCTTTAAGTGACAGCATAATGGACTCAGATATTGATGCCTTGATCAGTAGGTGTGATCAATAGATCTACAGGTGATGAAATGTCAAGCAGATAGGAGAGCTGTAATCCAGAAAAACTCCAGGCAGTACAATTTACTGTAGATGTAAAAACTGAGCTCAAAAAGTTTTGGTGAAAAAATGTAATTCTGACCCCAAACAGTCAGTGATTTTGCAATTTGCTTTTTCAATTCCTTCACCCATGGCTTCTGTTTTTGCTACCCAAATGCTACCAAAGACTGTTGACATTTTATTGTTATTTTCTTTGTTAAACAAGTAAAACAGCCATTGTTGAAAAAAATAGAGAGAGATAGTCTCTTACCTCCCCCACCCATATATAGAATTGATCTTTGCGGTGATATTTTTTCTCTCTCTTGCTGGTGTCTGTGGTCTGAATGTCCCTCCAAATCTGTGTGGTTAAAGTTAATCACCAGTGTGATAGTATTAAGAGGCCGAGCCTCAAGAGATGATTAAATCATAAGGGCAAAGCCCTCATGAATGGGATTATCAGGCTTATAAAAGGGTAGCACCAGCTGGCCCCTTGCCTGTGTACTTGCCCCTTACCCCATGCAAGGAAACAGCAAGAAGGCGCTCACCAGACACCAAATGCTGGTGCCTTGATGGGGAACTTTCCAGCCTCCAGAACCAAAATGAATAAATTTCTATTGTTTACAAATTACCCAGTCTCATGCATTTTGTTACAGCAGCACAGATACATTCATATACATCAAAAATAGCCACTCATGATGCCTCATCATCACTGAATTCAAGGCCATCCTTGCTTCTCTTTTCTCTCTCTAAAACATTTATGTACATAGTGACCCTTTCTTCATTCTTGGTTATTGTTGGAGACTCTGGTGATAAATCTTCTTTGTAAGAAGATTCTTATTTTGCCCTGTCTAGATGCTCTTCATTTCAATCCAGCCTGAACATTGTGGTCAAATTCATCTTATGAAACACAGTCATTTGATCCCCTGCTTAAAACCTGCAAGTGACCAAGAAAAGCCCTTGCTGGTTAGCACAGCATGCCACATCCTTGCCCTATGGTCCCAGCTGACTTTGCTTTCCTGCTTCCCACCCGTCTCTTTCATATACCTAATGTTCCAGAAATATAGGGTTCCTGATCATCCCTGCATGCTTTCTGTATGCTCCGACACCAGCCGTGCGTCTCACAACTGTTTTGCATCCAAATTCTGATCTACATCACCACATTCACATATTAAATTACTGTCCGTCTTTCAGGCTTCTGACTAAACAACATCTCTGTGAGGACCATGATATTCTCATTTATCTATTTAGCCATTTCCTAATTTCTTCATTAAACCACTCGCATATATAAAAATAATTTTGTATGCCTCCCCTCCATACCGTCTCCCGATTCTGCTCCTTACTTCTTACATTCACATATTTTGATGCCATTTCTACATAAGAACACAGAGAGCTTCTCAATTATTACTTTCACTTTTGTATTGTAGAAAATTTAAAACTTAGAGAAATAACCCCCCATATAACCTCTACTCAACTTCCACAACAATTGATAATTCGCCAATTTTAAAATCTATTTTTCAACATTTAAAGCAAATTTCCCAAGAATTTATTTTTTTATTAATAAATATTTCCATGTAGGCCATTTAAAAAAGTTTTATTGTATATGCAGGTACTCTGATAGAAAGATGTGTGCCAGCATTTATCAGTCCAGTGTTGATGGGGATGTAAGATGTTTCCACAGCATAAGTTTTCAAACAGAATTATTTAGGAAGGACTAACCTCCATGTTGTCTCTCCATGAAGTGTTCCTGCCACCTATTTGCAGAACTTGTCCCTTCTTATGTTGCATGGCAAGTGATTAAATTATCTGCTCGGGCACACTCAGGGAAGACGAGTTTGTTTACATGTGAACACTATACTGCCCAGCGACTTGTCCATGGTCAGGAGTCATGAAACACTGTCTGAATGATTGGATGGTCTCTGACCTGAGCCAAGGTGGAGTCAGCAACCAGACTTTGACCATGATTTTCCTAGCAGGACTCTTTTAATCTCAGTATGCTTTAGGATAAAGGAAAAGGCAAGTTGACAGTTCAGTGCTGACTCTGTCTGCTGTGTTGTAGGCCCAACAGTGAATTATTATATGTGATGAGGGCATTAGAATAAAACCTCATTTGGAAGACTTTTCATGGCCAATATGCTTTTAAGTGTGAAGGCCTTATGTTATCAATAAATTTTACCCTATTTCCTATGTGGTGTTTTGAGCCATGAACAGACAACTCACATAACCTTGCCTACACTTCTGAGTATATAAACACTGAATATAAGAGTTATGCCTGCAATAATTAATGACCTTATTCAATACCAAAAAATACAAAAATCCTAAATCTTACAATTTTCTCAAATGTCCCAGGTAGTAAGCTGAGAATATAAGGTAGAAATACATTTTAAAAAGTTCCAATATCTAAAAATTCCCCTACAATTCCTGTTTCTTCAAAACAGCAATAGCGAAATGAAATACACACATCTTCACTCTTGTCATCAGCACCACGAACAAACCTAAAATGACACGCTCCTTCCCCATATGCTTTCCCTGGGGCTTTCTTATGCTTTGCGTTGCCAGTGTAGAGCATTCAATGGCCAGAACGCTATAAGCTTTCC
>NW_003852432.1:4452525-4458414 GCF_000181295.1 Otolemur garnettii
CCTCTTACACACCAATACTCACCATCCACTACCAACTTGCCACTTCTGAATAAGATCTCTTACACACCAAAACTCAGCATCCATCACCTGTGACTTGCACAGGTGTAAGATCTCTTACACACCAAAACTCACCATCCATCACTAACCTGTAACTTCTGAATGTGACGTCTTGGACACCAAAACATCCATCACTAACCTATGACTTCTCAATGAGACCTCTTGCACACCAATACTCACCATCCACTACCAACTTGTCACTTCTGAATAAGATCTCTTACACACCAAAACTCAGCATCCATCACCAACCTGTGACTTCTGAATGAGACCTCTGGCACATGGTGCTCTCAACACAACTTGCCCCAACACACGTAGGAACTTCCTGGACCCCTTAGGAAAACCACTACTGTGATTTGATTGGGGAGATAGATTTGAGCCCTTTCTCCCATCTCCTGAGTGACATCTTTTCTAATAAATTACCTTTTATCCTTGACAATCCTCGTTGACTCAGTAATTAGCTTCTGTGTGACTAGACCCAGGCCAGAGGTCCCTTGTAAGTTTGGTGGCACTCTTAATTCTCTCTTCATCCCGCCAAGCTTTCTATGCTCATGAAGTTGCTGTGCAATCTGCAGTTTTGTGTATCAAGGACATATCTGGGATAGAAGAGGGAAGATTGTCCATTTATATCACATCAAACAAAAGATGTTCTTGGGGAAGTTTTTTTGTTAGAAACTCAATAAAGGAAATCATTTTGGGGCTAAAGATAATTTTAACAGGAAGTACCTTTTATTTCAGTTCTGTATTTCCTCCCCTCATGAAAATTACTCTAGAATTATATGTGCTTTTATGTAATCAAAATGACCTTCTTAATAAAGAGACCCTTTGGCTATATTGGCTGACATTTTCTGAATCCTCAAGAACTGACATTTTAGTCTAATGCAGATATAAAAAATGCTTAAATTATTTTAAGGTCACAGAATAGAATTTGAGCATTTGGATTAAAATTATGCTGTTAAAACCTTGCATGTCATGAAACAACTTTTAAAAACAAAAGCAATGTTACAAAGTAATACATGTGTAATAATTCTGTGTCTTAATTTACCTTTGTTTCTAGCAGCTTTTGAATTTTAATCGAGATGATATTTATGAATATTAGGGAAAGAAAAACAACCACAGCCCTTTCATATAATCGTGATCATTTATATTTCCCAGCAGCCCATCTGGCCAGAAAGAAAATAATACGGCAGAGTCTGAGAGGCAGTGGTGTAGGCTGCGGCATACTAACCTGAGCATTGGTTGAATCGGTTATAAGCCAAATAAATACAAAAGCTGACTGAAGCCTTGTTGGCCTAAAACTGGTTAGGATTAATATTATTAATATGCCGGGTTTGAGAATGAATGTGTACTATTCCATAAAAGTTTAAAAAGTCCACATACTTGTCACCAAGGAAATAACAGGTAAAATGTAATGTTTTATTCACCAATGAAACGAAAAGAACCTAAGTGAATAGAGAGATCTGATTTTAGCAAGTGTAGAAAAAATGAGCATTTGCTGCCATCTTTGGTGGTAGAGTAAACAAATATGGCCCATGAGGAATAAAAATAAATATGTATACATAAACATCTAAACGTGTTCCATGCAAGCCAGCAATTCAGGCTTAGTCATTTCATTGTGTTGAAATATATGCTAAAACAATAACCATGATAATAACAGATATTGATTAGTGCTCAGCACACGCCAGCATTGATCTAAGTGCTTTACTCACATTGTCTCCTTCAAGAAACTGAGGTCCAGAGCAATTAACTAAATTGCCCAAAGAGAGGAGCCTGGACTCCAGCAGTAAACCCGGCATTCTTTTATTATTATTTTTTATTTATTTTATTTTTTGCAGTTTTTGGCAGGGGCTGGGTTTGAACCCGCCACCTCTGGTATATGGGATATGGGGCCGGCGCTGTACTCCTTTGAGCCACAGACACAACCACCCCCCCTTTTTTTTTAATCATAAAGAGGTAGATCATGCATACATTAATGTATTTATGGGGGACAATGTGTAGATTTCATATAAAATTTGGAATGCTTGCGTCGTACTGGTTAATGTACCCCTCACCTCGTCTACTTATCCCCTTACTGCTTCTCTCCACTGAGCTACATATTTTGCCCCTGGGCACAGAGGCTAGTCTTTGAGCCATTATTTGGAATAGCAGAAAATTAGAACCAAAGTAAATATTTAACAACAGGAAATTATTATAGTATTGCGTAGTACAAAATTATAGTATATTCTATGTTCTTTCAACACTTAAAGTATCCTAAACTTTCATCTGCAGAAACTCTATAGAAATACAGAAAATAAATAACAAAGAAAAAAAATTTTAAATATTTAAAATCCCAGAGTCCAGCTAAGGTCATGTGTCGGTACTTGGTGCGTTATTAGCGCTGGTCTTCACAAGGGGCCGTCCTTGTTTTGTTCATTGTTTCCCTGCTCCCATCGCTGTTTCCTCTTTCCTCTCAATGTGCTTGTTGCATTGACCTCAGTAGGTTTATTCCTGTAGGAAATGAGGGGTGGTTTGTCTGCGTATTTAAAAGTACACAGAGGTACTATGGTATATGACTTGTGATTTCTACTTTGTTTCTCTACCAATATAGTTTTAAGAACTATTAAATTCATTATGTGCGCAACTAGTCTATGGTTTCTACCAATGCCTTGTACTCCAAGGAGGACAGAGACACACCTCACCAGCTTCTGCCCTTCTAGTGGATACCTGCTCTGGGGTAATATTCTGCTGACAAAAGTAACACTGTAATGAGCTATCTTATCTGCACCTTCCGTGAGACCCCCGAGCATTTCTTTTGACATATATACACAGGAGAAACAAATTGAAGTCTCATAGAGTAGGTATAAACTTATTGTGACTACGTACTGCCAGACTGCCCTGCAGAAAAGCTGCACCAGTATTGACCTTCAACGGCAGCACTTGAGGATTCTTATGGCCCCATAGTCTTGCGCACACCTGGTGTTTTGGGAGTCTGATAGAAGTAACATGATGTTCTGCTATTGTTTTCGTTTTATTCTGAAAAATAAAATTAAACATATCCAACCTTCAAAGTAAAAAAGAATATTTTGCAGTGTAAGAAAATAAGCCAAAGTTGGTATTCTTTTGGACCACGATAAAGCGCATGCATATATAGGTTCACCTGCATGAAGATATGACCTTGAATTTCATAAGAAGGAATGAAAACATCTTCATACAGTTGGTACCCTGTGCCCTAATTTGAATTCTTCCAGAAGTAGAATGTGAGACCAAAGTTCAAGTACAAATAGTATAAGTGACCCCAATAGGAGAAAGAACAGGTGATACAGGAATAGAAGGCATTACTGGGATGCATTATTTAGCCAGCAATTATAAAGGACAGCTGGTGTTGAAATAGTCAGGTAAGTACATACCTTAGAATTATTTCACCCAAAGTGCCAGGGAGCTATGAAATGTGTTCACAAACTCACACAGGGCAGTCACTGAGAGCTGCTTCCAGCAGTGCTAATCCTTCTGCACTTCACGGCTTGCTGTGTAAGAGGCAAAGATGCAGATAAAGATAGCAAAGTTGCTAGACCACAAGAATGGAGATGCATCTGTGATTGCTCACACTAGCACCCCTGATTAACTTCACCCAACATTAAGCTTACTCCAGCCTCCCGTTGCTTCTTTTAGGTGCTGTCCGTGTATAATTTCTCTAAATAAACCCACAATAGGCTTAGTGAGGATAGTAAGAGTCCTAAAGGCAGACTCATGCGCTAATTCCTTTTTCTCTAACGCTTTCTAGATTCCCCTCACCCTTGGCCAGCACTGGCAGTGATGAGAATTGCCGACCAGTAGAACATCACAGATATTTATGCCTGAGGGTTGAGAACCCGATTACCTTACACTCATCAGATCGTAGTTGCTGTGATTGCCCTTTTCTGATTATTACTGAAAGTGAAAGCATCGGAGAATCCTCAGAGTTCCAGAATATACCTTCCTGTCCTCTGCTGAGCTGCAGCCCTTCCTCCTCGTGATCATCTGGTTGGTTCCCTCTGTCAGTATAGGAGCATCTTCCTTTCCTAGTCTGTCTGGTGTGATGACAAGCTCAAAATAAATAAATAAATAATAGGCAGGAGCTTGAAAGAGTAGATTTGGAGAAATCTTTACTGTGTCTTCTGGTAGAAATATTCCTACCGGGCAGTGCCTATGGCTCAAAGAAGGCGGTCCCATATACTGGAGGGAGGTGGCAGGTTCAAACCCGTCCCCTGCCAAAAAAAAAAAAAAAAAGAAAGAAAGAAAGAAAGAAAGAAACATTCCGGGGAATAAGGACCCCTAACACAGTCTGAATCTGTTCGGTGAGGACAGGAAACAAAAGCACACCACATGAGCAGGGCCACTCCTGTGCTCGAGGGTGGGTCCTAGATCCATGTATCATTTGTAGAGTACAATACAATTAACATTGGTTAAAAATATAAACCATGTCCTCAAAAACAATGCCCTACCCTATAGGGTTCCATCTCCAACCTGGCTCTTTTGATCTAAGGTTATTCCTTCTACTCTGAGTCGTGGTAATGCACCATGTGACAGAGACGATGGATCCTGTTGGCATTTGCTCATTGCTGCACCTGCTTCAGAGTAAATAAGCTCTTTTAATAGAAGGCAATATTAGGTTGGAAGTATGATGCTATACATGACACTCTGTGATTCATAAATAGAATATCGGTAACAAGTATTAGCTCACAAATGAAGACTCAAAACATCAATATAATGTACACCATGGTCTCTGAACATAGTGCAGTGAAAATAGAAATGAGTGACCAAAAAACAAAAATATTATATAATCTGAAAACTGAAAAACATACTTTAAAATAATTTGTGTCAAAGAATTAGTGATACCAGATGTTATATAATAATTAAAACCAGAAGCAACATAAATACTACATATTATAAATTATAAAATGCTATAAAACAATGCATGCAAAAAGTTCCTGAAATGCTTATAGGAAAAAAAGAGAGAAAATTAATAGGCTGAGCTATTAACCAAAGGAAAGCATTGAAAAATTCCAAAAGAGTAAACAGAGACAAGGTACAATAAATATAATAATAAAAATGAGACCAGAACTTAAGATAAAACAGAGGAATGACAGAATTATCAAAATCAAATACTCTTTCCTGGCAGAAAACTAGAAATGAAAGATAGATTTCTTACTTGATAATATGTTCCTACCAAAAACCTTCAATCAAATATCTATTAGGGGCATTTTCTTTAGTGGAAGAAACAGTATGCAGTTTCCCTCAGTCTTGTTGCTAATAATACTTTATTGGAAATTCAAGATACAAAATTGGATTAGGAAATAAATGGGACTCATACAAATTTGAAAGGAATAAAAAAATTCATTAGTCACAACACAAGAAAATTGTTAACATAGAAAATCTAAGACAATATATTGATACCTGTATAATGTTAGAACTATAGTTCCACAAATTTGTAGTGTATTAGATCAATCCATAAAAATCACCTTCTTGTATAGAAGCAACAATCAATTATAAAACTGTAATGAAAAATAGATCCTTATTTATAAGAGAAAAAATATACAAGGTAATAACTTTTTAAAATAATTGAATAACTCCATTTTCTTTTTTTTTTTTTATTTTTGAGTGGGCCTGCATTTGAACCCACCACCTCCAGTATATGGGGCCGGCACCCTACTCCTTGAGCCACAGTCACCGCCCTGAATAACTACATTTTAGTGATTATAAGTTTTCTCCAAATTAATGTTTAAACTTAATATACTCCATTTCTATTTGTAATATGGATTTTTTAAAGACAATGACAGGCTAATCCTAAAATTCACATAGAAGAATAAAGGATAAAAG
>NW_003852432.1:4459047-4461100 GCF_000181295.1 Otolemur garnettii
CTGGCCGGCCCTGTGGAGGATTCCAGAAGGGCTCAGTTCTTCTCCCCTCCTTGTATCTAAGCCCTTTTCCACATGACTTGGTAATTCTTCCTGTTAAAGGGAAGGAATATGTTTTCTGGCAACTATGTGTGTCGGCTATTTGCTTTGGCCAAAAGAACGAGGCAGAAGTGAGCAAGTGCCAGTTTCAAGATGAAACCATGAGAAACCTCACAAGTTTCTGCCTTAAGACATCTTGCATATTGCTGGCTAGTTTTGCTGACGGGACCTGAATGACCACACGCGCCCAATTCATTATTTGAGCACCTGAATGAATGAGCAGCTGAATCCAAGTCTCGGCAAGGACACAGCCCAGCAGAGCTGCCCTGCCAAGCCCGGTCTGGATCAGCTGACCGCCAGCCAACTGCCAGACAGAGAGCAATTAATAAATAATAATTGTTTCAAGCTACTAAGCTTTAGATGACTCATGATGTAGCATTTGTGGGGCAATAGCTAACTGATCCAATCTTCAAATTCACTAGTAGCTACAGAAAAAACACATCAACCAGCAAGGCCTCCCGTATTGATCAAAAACGGCAATGACTTTAAAGTCCGATATTAATAAGTATTGATGTTGATAAGGATGCGGGGAAACATATTTTCCCATATGGTTACTGGAGATATGAATTAGTTCAGTGCATTTGAATTATAATTAAGAAGTACTTGATAATATGAAGCTGTTTATACACATGACCAGTGAATCCAGGAAAAATCCTGGAATCTGTTTATAAGGAGAAATAAGGATACGCATCACAGCATTGTATGTATCAGCAAAATATTGGAAATAACATACATACCTTCTTAAGGGAGAGATTTTAAAGCTATAGTATATTTATATAATGGAGTAATAAGTAGTACTTAAATGAATGAACTATGTCTCTATGTCTACATCATAGTTACATTAGGTAAAAAAGCATGTTGCCAAAAGCATATTTGTTATCATTGTCGAGAATTCCAAATGCATGAAAATCAATATCATATTATTTCTGAATTAATTTACATGTAATAAATGCATCCTATGGAGATGTGCGGGGAACATAACTACTTCTGGATTTTCAATTAGGAGCAAGAGGAAAACTGGGGCTGCTCTGGGCACTACAGCTATATCTGTATATATTTTTTCATTTTTCAGAACTACCTAAAATGTTAACATGTGTTAAATATGGATGGTGAAAGCAGAAGTACATGTACTATGTTTGAAATAGATCATAATTTAAAATAAAAATGCATTATGGAAAATTCATATGGTATAAGCGAATACTAGGCAGTTGCTTAAAAAAGGAAGTAGATCTCTGTGTTAGACATTTAGAGGAAAAAAGCAAGTCACAGAACAATGTGTAGGGCAGATTCTCAACATTAGTTATATTGACATTTGGGATTGAATAATTCTTTGCTGTGGGAGGGGGGCTGTTCTGTGCTGTGTGGAGTAATTAGCAGCATTCCTGCCCCTACCCACCAAATGCCAGTAAAACCTAATGCCACCCACCACTTCCAGTTATGACTATCAAAAATGTCTTCAGATACTGCCAAGTGTCTTCTGGGGAAAAATCATTTTTGTCTGAAAGACGCATGGGAAGTATAGTTCCATTTGTATAAAAACAAACTACATGTATTGTACCTATATGTGTTTATTATGAACTTCAAGGAGTACAGTTTGAAGGGCATACCTGAGATCATAGACCTGAGGGAAGGAAGGTGTAATTTTCGATAATTGAAGATACTGAAGTAAGAAATAAAATTCTTCTGATGAGGTTGATTTTTATGAATATGTTCTGTTTTTCTAATATGGAAATATAACTGTTTTATATATGAAAGAGTCCAGTTCTTACCAGTTCCAGAAAATAGAACAAATTGGTAGCCATTATCTTCAATTGTGCCATGAATGCTTCTGTCACTAAATATTTGTAAGACCTCGAAGGACATTTGATAATGCAAAAAGGTAAAAAACCTTCATTTGGTTTCCTGAAATTTAGTTGTTCAGGAAATATTCTAAAACTCTCATAAAAGTATCAGTAAC
>NW_003852432.1:4462281-4471230 GCF_000181295.1 Otolemur garnettii
CACTGACTGTATTCAGCATTCCATGAGACAGAGACTACACCTGGCATAGAGCCAGACAACTCAATAAATATTGATTGAAAGAATAGATGAGAAGTCGTAGGTATGAGAGGGGGAAGGAGGGGGTGGGAAAATAAACAAATTAGTAAAGTAGTTCAAAGCCTAGAAGGACAATAGATTTGCATACATCACCAAAATGCAATGTGGAAAAGATCATAATAGTATTTGAAACCACTTCAGGATGCTTTAATAATTAAGCTTAGGTAATTACACTCTGGTTTCTATTGCCCTATAGTGCGAAGTTGTTCCCTGGCCAAGTTTCTTAATTTTTCTCAGTCATACATTCCAAATTTATTAAATAATAATGAGAATATCCACCTTTTTTCTTGTCAATTCTCGCTGCAGAAAAGAAATAGTCTTGGGAAAACTTAAGGAAGAACCCCATACAGAAAACTCATGTCTGTGTTTGTAGCTGTGTGATTTTCGCCAGAGAAGCGTGAAGGCCAGTAGGCTCCGTCAGTAAAGCTTCCTCCCATCTCTGGTACACAACTCACATTCTTTCCCATTAAGACAGGGCAACGCTGATGGATTCTGACTCACTCTCTTCCTCTAAAACTGTAGTGCAAAGCATTAGTTTTAATTATCAACATATTTTTTCTGGTCCTGAATTTTCTCTTTCATCTATTATTACCCATACTTGTCCTATAAAGTTTAAGGAAAGAATTTGACATATTGAATGCAAAATGTAAAATGCCTAGTATAATGCCTGGAGCATGGTAGGCACTCAATCAACAGCAGTTGTTTAGGCTTTGACTATGACCTAGAAAAACAATGTATTTTGTGAAAAAAAAAAAAAAAGAAAAGAAAAAAAAAGAGAAGTTATTTTAAAGAATAAAAGAAATCAGAAAATATCAGAAATCAAATTCTTCATCGGAATCTTTGACTTCCTCCAAGACACTTTTTCATTTATTATAAATTCAACTCCGAAAATTAGATACAAAAAAATCTAGGGTGATTAGACATTCCCTATTTAGGGCTCAGTGAGGTTTTGAATTGTATAACCTGTGAAATTTACAGAGTTGAGCTTATGTGATTGGGTTTGTACTTGGTTGATGATAGCAGGGAAGGGGAGCGCTCTCTTGAACCTGAAGTAGAGAACCGGGCTCAGAAGTCCCATTTGTCCACAGAGGCCTGAGTCTCTTGCCAGGAAGATCATTATAACACAAACAGTATTTCCAGCTGGTGTCTGAGAAATGATCCCTTGTAGAAATTCTCAGCAGGAGACAGCTGATAACAGAGATGGGTATACCTGAGACCGAAAACAAACCTCTGGAAACAGAAATTTGGGGGCTTTATTATACAGCAGACTGAATCTTGTGACATGATTGACAAATCTAAAAGATTCTAAAATCTTTTAGATCCTGGACACTTGACTTCCTGACCTTCCTGGGGTGACCAAAACAACCCTTTAAAAATCCATGGATATTGAATAAATATCAAGGCAATCCTTTATCCCTAATACCCACCCTAACATGCCTGTTTTTAAGGTTCAATCTTTTAAATCACTTTCACAATGAACCAATCCTCATTTGTAATTTAAAATGGGGTGTATTTAGGATTATTCCTAAGTGGCCACCAGTTTTAGTTTGTTAATGGACTCTAAAGTAAATTTGTTGTTAAAATACCTCCCTCTTTGAATGCTACCCTAGGAGAAATAAGAGTCTTTCTCCATCAGGATGAGTGCTACAGCGGCATTTATTTCTGTTATCTCTGAATTGGTCTGTCCTCTCTTGCTCTCTCATGACAGATTTTTAACAGTGAAACGGGCAACAGTAGAGGAATGTGTTTCTCAGGCAGACGGATCTACTGGCAGTGCTGCTAAGCCCCTAGGTCAGAATTACAGGATATGAGGGAAGGCTTTCATTTTGCTTGCTTACCGGTATTGTATTGGTTGTTCTTAAAAAATGTATAAATTTGATAAAGAAAAAAGTAACATTTAAAAATATTTAAGAGACAAACTCCTTTCCTTCACAATTTATCATAAAATAAGGTACAATTTCTGATTTTCCTATTTCTCTATTCTTTTAGCTCCAAATTGGTTATGCTGCAAAACAACACAAAATGAGATTTATTTTTTCAGATATTACTCCCCAATAACCTAATTATTCTGACTTCTGGTAGTTGGGAAATCATGGTGGTACGCACAACCACATACTAATGTTTTGGCACTGACTGCAGCACAGTGAAATCATGACAATACAAAATTTCAACATAAAAATCAAATCATCTGCTAGCAATCATTAAAAAAAAAAAAAATCCCTGGTTGTTGGAATTCTTTTACTATCCAGTAATTCTTTAGATGTTGAAATATGGATCTATTCCTATTGATGGAGAGAACTGGGTATGGTAACCTAAATACTGAAAAGTGAATGATAATTACTTAATTTTGAAAGTACCCATCGATACTGTGATTTTTACTTAAAAAGTATAATGAAGTATTCTGCAGGTAATAAACATCATTTATGGTGTTTTTCTCATCAAAAATCATTTCTATATCTTCCTATAAGTATTACCTAAGGCTGTATTTAAATACATAACAATTTTTTTTTATGTTTTCACCTAATTTCCTTCTCCTTGTCTTTTGCTTTACTTTCAGAGAGAGGTCATCGATTTGGTCTTTCAAATCATGAATTAATTTCAGCAATTCGAATTTGTATGCTGTCTCCAAGTTGAGCATTTGATTTAAGCAAGCAAATTATTTTTTCATTTTTCTTAACTCCTCTCTTATTTAACAGATGAAATATTTTACTCCAATCATCCTATGAGTAAAAAAGATAGAAATAAAATAAATTATCTCATTTTCTCTGTAGTTTCTCTATTCTCCTGAGAAGGATATTATTTTTTTTTAATTCTTCCAGCATGTTTCTATTCTGTTAAGATGGTATTTTTTCTCATCTGTTCTTTTTTTTTAATTTTTAAACTTCAGATTAGTGTGAGGGTACAAACCGTTAGGGTACATGGTTTGCATCTGTCAGGCAAAGTCCCAGCTGTGGTTGAGCTCTTCCCCGGGGGTGTGCTGTATACCCTTACACTGGGCCCACTAGGTGAGAGCTTACTACACCCCTCCCTCTTTCCCTTTCTCCTCTCCCTTTGTCCCCGTCCTCCTGACTTGAATTGAATTGTGTTTTTTCTTTTGTGTGGATGTATAGTTTTTCTATTGGTTTCATATTAGTATTTATTACATTGGATATGGCTTTTCCATTCTTGTGATAAGAAGAATGTTCTTTGACTCTATCCAGGTTAATACAAAAGACACACAGTCACCATTTTTTTTTTAATGGATGAATATTATTCCATGATATATATATATACCAGTTTCTTCATCCATTCACGTGTTGTTGGGCACTTGGGTTGATTCCACATCTTGGTAATGGTGAATTGAACTGCAATAAACATTCTAGTGCAAATGTCCTCATGTTAAAATATTTTTTCTTCTGGGTAGGTGCCTAATAGTGGGATTGTGAGGTACATGGGAGGTCTAATTTGGGTTCTTTGAGGATTCTCCGCACTCCTTTCCAAAGAGGCTGTATTAGATTGCAGTCCCACCAGCAATGTAAAAGCATTCCCTCCTCTCCACATCCACTCCAGTGTCTGCAGTTTGGGGATTTTGTGATATGAGAGATTCTCAATGGGATTAGGTGGTAAATCAAGGTGTTTTGATTTGCATTTCTCTGATGATTGGGGATGATGAGCATTTTTTCATGTGTTTGTTGGCTATTTGTCTGTCTTTCTGAGAGACAGTTTGTTCATATCTCTTGCCCATTTATAAATGGGTAGTTTGCTCTTTCCTTATTGATTAGGTTGTGTTCTTTATTGTAATTTTTAATTTTCTTTGTTTCCTTTTTTTAACTTCTTATTCACAAATAACCCCATCATTTTCAAAGAAAAAAAATGAAGAAATATATTCTAAGTTTCAAGGCCCTAGGTGGAGGAAATCTTTAATTGAAGCCAGAAAATTAATAGCAACTATGCTATAAGTTATGAGAGCTACACTTAATATAGAGGTGTGTGAGTGCTCAGATAGGAGACTTGTCTATCCTGAAGGCATATCTGCATGTCTTGAAAGAATAAAGTTTTTTTTTTTTCTTCTTTTTTTGAGGCAATCTTACTCTGTTGCCCAGGCCAGAGTGTAATGACAACAGCCTAGCTCTCAGCAGCATCAAACTCTGGGTCCAAGTGATCCTCCTGCCTCAGCTTCCCAAGTAGGTGGAACTACAGGTGCCTGTCACAACACACAGCTATTTTTTTCTATTTCTAGTAGAGACAGGTTCTTACTCTGCCTCAGGCTAGTCTTGAACTCCTGATTTCAAGTGATCCTCCTGCCTTGGACTCTCATGCTAGAATTACAAGCATGAGCCACCAAGTCTGGACAAGAATTAAGATCTTAACAAATTTTACCAGCTGCAAGATAGAACCTAGTCATCCCCTTAAAAATAAGAGCTTTTAAATATGCTATTTGTAAAGCATTCACCAAAGTTCCATTAGAATACACATTTCTTTAAAAAATTACATTTTGATGGTGACAGTTTACACTATTTTTAGCTCTGTATAACAGATACAGACTATAACTAAGACAACTAAAATTTGTTGATGACGTTAATATTTTATAATATAATACTTTTTGTTAGTCACACAAACCATTATTCAGTGTCCAGAGCCTACACTCTAGGTTCTGTATGCATTTCTGTAATTTGGGTTAATACTGTATCCAAGAATTATTTCCAATAGCACACAAGGGCTGTAATATCCAGGAATCAAGCTCCAAAGCTTTAGAGGCCCCACTGCATAGACTCTCTCCCTGGATACCTTTTGCTTCACCTTATTTCCCAGATGATTAATTTCACACCATTACAAGGACTGCTAGCACCGTAATCTCTTCAGATCTATTTTTGATAACTTCATTGACTTTTCAACTGGAATGTTCCAAATCCCCCACGACAGGTGTCCTATTATCTTTTTCTTTATTCTGCCAATTTCTTAGACAAATGTAAAACTCTTCCATGGATTGATATGTCAGAATATTGTAAATGCAAAGGGCACAGAAGAGAATTGACTCAAAAAGACTGCAGCACTTAATGAAATAATGTGATTTGGGGGAATTAAAATTCTGTTAACTGGGAATTTTAAAATTAGAGGTAATAATCATAATCTGAAGAATCAGAGGAGAAAAAAGGAAGAGAAAAAGAGAAAGAGAACTAGGGAAGAGAAAGGCGGGCGGTGAAAGCAACAGAACTGGGTTTGAGATATTTTTTATTATGAAAAGCAAAATAAAGTCTTTCTGGATAGAGAGTAAAAAAGTCTAGTCTCAGGGGGTGTGTCCTCCAATCTCACTCGGTTGAATCCAGGGTCATCAGGCCTCTTTAAATGCACATATTTCTCTAATCTGATGCAAAATGAATTCATGGGGGCATGTGGAAACTTTAAGGCCTTTGTCAACTCTAATATTTTGGTAGAAAAGATAAATGATTAAACATCAAAACAGATCAGATCTTTTAAAATAAGACTTAACTCCTGAATAAAGTAGTAACAGCATGGAATCCATTTTTTCTTCAATGGATTCATGTCATTTCAAACATTATTATGTCAAAGGCAAATATGTCTAACACACCAGGGATATTTTCTGTCTGTTCTCCTTTTCATTGATATTCTGTGGCCACTGGAACTAGGAAACATTTTTATTTCTTTTAATCTTACTTTTCTTTGAACTCATATACTGTACGCTTGATGTTTCTGATGTTCTCTGGAATAAGATAACTGTAGATAAGTTCCTGCCAGGTAACAGGAAGAATGCTGAATTTTTTTTAGAAGATCAAGACCTTAAATTCTATTAATGACTGGCTACTCTTTCTGAGACTAGATTTATGCTTAAGAAATGACACCTCAATTAAGATCTTAACCACTATGTGTCATGACCTCTTGATTCTACAAAAGGTTTTTCCTGAAAGTAATTTTCTTTATGAAAAATATCCTGATCAAACTAAATAAACAAAATTCAGTAAAGTTGCAGGATACAAAATCAACGTATAAAACTCAGTTGCATTTCTATACATTAACAACAATCATTCAAAAGGGAAATTAAGAAAATAATTTTGTTTACAATAGCATGAAAAGAGTAAAATTACATGGAAATAAACTTGCCCAAGGGGGTGAAATACTTATACATTAGAAACCACAAAACCGGGTGGCACCTGTGGCTCAAGGAGTAGGGTGCCAGCCCCATATGCTGGAGGTGGTGGGTTCAAACTCAGCCCTGGCCAAAGAAAAAAGAAAAGAAAAGAACAATCTTTAGTGCCTCTGCAGTGCCTCCATAAAAAGAAAAAAAAAAAAGAAACCACAAAACCCTGATGAAATAAAGGAGTCATAAATAAATGGAAAGATATCACACGTTCACAGATTGAAAACCTTAACACTGTTCAAATGCCCACTCTACTCAAAGAGATCTACAGACTCAAATCTATACCTTTCAGAATACCAACAGTGATTTTTGTAGAACAGAACAAACAATTCTAAAATTCTTTCTCCCTTCTATGACCTTTTGTTTTATTACTCTACTGAGCATTCTCAATGCAAACACAGATTCCTGCTTTGTTCTTCCAATTTTCTGCTGTCTTTCATTTTATTTGCTTGCTTACAGCTCTTCAACAGACTTGCCACTATAAAGTGACATAGCAATACAAAATGTAAAAATATGTAAACCATCTTTCCCCATCTCCATGTAAATCCTTATTTTCAGCCAAGAGTCCTCTAAGACAAAGTTGGAAAAGTTAATGTGGGTCTTTACTGATGCTCTAGCCCCTTAGATAAGCCCTTCCTTTGGCTGGTGTGACTAGTGACTAGTGTTTACAAGTGCCTTCCCTGGGCCACATGGTACAGGGCTTGCTTAGGAGTTCCTGCTGTGACTTAAGGAGCCGCACCTTTACACAGGCCGTAGTGGGCGTGGAACCGCTGCTCTAGCCACTGCTGCTCCCTTCAAGTCTCAGACGCTGTGAGTTCTACCTTGGCTCAATCCTCAACTTCAAATCCTTGATATCCTTCTTGTCAGTTTGAAGATTCTCTTATAGTATCTAATCCTGCTTTTGCGTCTGCAACCTAAAATACTTCTGCTATTCGACTGCCTCCATTCCTAGTTTAAAGATAGAAGGGCAGTTGGTAATACCTACTCACGACTGAAGAGTGAATAAAAGGAGTGAATCCATGATCACAGAATGGTCAAACTAAAAGGCATCCTACTAAACATCAAGTTCACATGGTTTTAGTTTAGAAGTGAGATAATACTGCAGAGATTTAGTAAATTTCCTCACGGTAAGCTACAGTAGGTACATGGAAAAGATGAAGCATGTATACACGGCTTCTGAGTCCAAAGTCAGTGCCTTTGCACCTTGTCACAGCAAAGTGGACAGGATTTTCATGGACTGTGACATATCAGTGAATGAAAACCTGAGGCTGATGAGGCTCAAGAGGGGTAAAATTATGTCAGATGTACGTGCATCAGTTGCACAGGATGTAATATGTGAATGTGGTTTATAAATTGCAAAGTCCATGCAAATTTAAGGTCTAATTTTCAACAATCACCTGCCTTCATATAAGACTGGCTTCAGAAGGAACAGACAGTTCATTTTTCTCCAACTTGGGTCAGCAATGACTTGTTCTCTATTAGAAGATATATTTCAGAGTTCTTCTGCATTTGTCATAAGAATCATCTGGGAAGGAATAATATAAATGACAATTTATTCTTTGTTAACTGAAGTGTGTAGGAGCAGAGTTAATGTAATTTAAAAATTATAATACCCACGTGTTAATGTAGCTGTGAGGATAAATACCAGTGATAATCGAGCTCTTTCCTCTGTCCACCTCTTGGTCTGCCCTACCTATATCTCTACTTCTGAGCGTGTGATTTCTGAATGAGCATTTCAGGTCAAGGGGTCAGACTGACAAAAAAGAGCAAGAAAATGGAAACTGTCTGATTTTTATGCTAAGAAAACATTGCAGTTCAGAGTAATGGTTAATGGTCTCATTTTGGGTACACAGATTCTGTTTCCTGATCCTACTATGATGCTGCTATTACTATGAATAAACTATTTCGTTTTTCCCCCTGAAAGCTTGAAAGCTATTTACCCATTTAAAGACATCTAAGTCTTTGTAAGTGTAACTCCAGAGTGATTTTGATGAGGCTCCCTTCATTGTCCAATGTAAGTCAGATTTTAAACCCAAAGTCCATATTCTTATTCTTATGGTACTATTGTGCCAGGTGACACTTTAAAGGTTACTACTGATGGAGGAAATGGCTGGGCAAAACATCATATGGCATTACAGGGGAAAAGAAGCACTCACAAGGTCAGGGTCAACCAGCTAGGGATACTGAAAGTCCTTGGTCTCCTCCTCTCTAGGGCAAGGCATTCTGGGTCAGGGAATCTGCATTACATAGGGAGGACTTTATTCCAATAGGGGAATCACGGTTATCTTTTTTTATACATATGAAAAAATAACTTCATTAAAATGAGACACATAGGCTCTTTGGTCCAAGGTAGTCTAGATTTGGGGTGTCAAATGTTTACTAGTATTTTCTGGAATCATCAACTGCTTGATATCAAAGGCCTTGAGCATCTGAGAAAGTGTAGGGGCCTATGCTTGGGTGGCATACGCCTATATGGAGAGAAAGTCTTCACTTCCATAGTCGGCTGAGATTGGGTACTGACCACCTATCTGGGAAAAGAGTAACCCATGACCCAGCTAGTGTGAGCTCCAGGCAACCCAGGGTGAGCTCCCAGTGTTGTTTTCATATGATCCAGGTTCTTAAGTACTAGACGTGCTACCTAAAATGTGTTCTCTTCTCTACAAGGATCAGACTCTTGGATTCTTTAATTGAAGACGCGTAACTGGTACATTGCTTCT
>NW_003852432.1:4471906-4472187 GCF_000181295.1 Otolemur garnettii
TAGAGTGTTAAACTTAAAAGCACTAACTGAGTGAGGAATTGAAACAGAAGTTGAAGTGTATCGGTGGCAATTCTGATTTACAGTTTGTTGTTGGCAGTGTGTGGATTTGGGGAATTAAGGGATTTGGCATGCTGCACACTTTGCCTGCGTGTGCCTCTTCTCACTAGAATTCAAGTCAGGGCAACAAACATTTCTAAAGCCCTTCCAAACAGGGCATGATGCCGCAGACATTGGGAAATGGATGAGGAAGACCTTTTTTATCATCCAGGAACTTTACCTGA
>NW_003852432.1:4472263-4483441 GCF_000181295.1 Otolemur garnettii
TTTAATAAAAGAGAGGGAACACTGCATTTTATGAATAAAGGGCTACCAGTAATTTTCTGATAGGTCCCCAGAACTATTAGGTAGATGCGTCAACTTGATGGCTGCTTCTGTATACTTGCCGAGAAATCTCCCTGCCGAAAGACTTTCCCCTGGAGAAGCCTTTTCTAGTGGCAAACTACTCAAATTTTCTAAAGAAACTGTCTCTTCCTGAAAAAAAATTGGAACAAAACAGCAATTATTTTATCATAATAATTATACATCATAATCATCATAATTTTATCATAACTACCCCTAAATCTCAAATGCATACTTTAAGGGAAATCTTTTGATCACAACTTCAGTATGACTTTGATGTCCAATCAGCATCAAACAACAAATTTCAGAGCAATTTTGGGTCTTCCAATAATGTTTTTATTCCTTGCTAACACTCAAATTCAATATTACGTCAAAGAGAAAAGTGAATGATATACAAAGGAAAAAAAACTATAAGTGGGGGAATAAATAGGCTGAGAAATAGGTGTTCATACACAGAGACATAAATCAGAAATACAGACATTTAATGAAACACACTTACACACACACAAAAAAAATCTAGTTAGTCTCCCGTGCTTAAAAAACCTTAGGGCAAGCTGCTCAACCTAATTGACTGTCACTGCAGGATGACACATGCTATCAGAAAGGTCAGTGCAATTTGGGGCTGCCTATGCAGAGTCATCACTTTCAGAAACGGAAAGATAATGTTCCCTGTCTATGGGCTGGGCTTCACCCAGGAAATATTTAAGCGGCAATCAAGGTGAATTTGAGAATAGACACTGGCCACCTTTGGACTGGAGCACAGATAATTAGATGCAAGATGACTCCAACCTCAGCTTTTATAGCTACACAACAGCCCCACCCTGCTCAAGTAGCATTAGATCTTCTGAGAGAGTTTCTTCAGCCACAGTGGCCCTAATTATCTTGTCAGGTTCCTGTCTGCACACGAGAAGGCTCAGATCACTGTTACTGAGTTAACTTTGTAATAAGCATGAAGAGCTCCTTTGAGAGGCTTGGGAACCGATTTAGAGTAGGGAATCTTGAATATTTCAGTTTGTGGTGGGAAGTAAACTACTCTTGACACCTTTGTTGCAGGCAGGAGTACTCAAATAAGATCCTTACCTTCTGTAAAACTCCTCAGATGGAATTTAAAGATGTTATAGTTTCTTTTTAACTTTCTGTTTTAGAATAGATTTAGACTTACCCAAAAGCTGCAAACATAGTACAGACCCATATACCCTACACCCATTCTCTCCTGTTACTAACACTATACATCAGCACAGTGCATTTGTCACAACTCAGGGGCCATTATGATTAATTATTACTAAGTCTATACTCCATTCAGATTCTCTTAGTTTTTACATAATATCTTCTTCTACTTAAAGATTCCATCAGAACACAACATCACAGGCAGCCACCATGTCTCCTGGAGGCTACTGCTGCCTACGACAATTTCTTAGATGTTCTTCTTTCTTAAACAACTTGACTTTTTGCAGACTAATAATCAACCAATTGAAAGAGTTCCCAGTAACCAAAGATGGAGCAGTGTGGACAACAAAATGAAGTTGTAATGGTCTATGACTAAAAATATAAAATAAATATTCATGGAGTCCATATTGATGTAAATGAATGGATGATTGATTAAAAGAATGAATGAATAAGTAAAGACAAGTCTCCAAGTCTCCCATGCAGAAAAATTGCAATAATCTATATAGATAATCTATCTTTAAGAGGTGAAAAATAACTCCCCATTTTCTAGGTGTGAGTTGTGTATAGTAACTGTCTTCCAAAGAGTACTATAAGAGTGACTTTACAGTGAAAAAAGTGACAGTTTCTCAGCCAGGTGATTCAATACTACATCAAAGAGAAAAGTGAAAGTTAGTATCATCAGTCTTAATCACGTTGATAGTTCATGCACTTGACATGATGAGGCATCAGTGTACTTTACCTCTGTGGTCTTTCTCCTGAAAACCTATGGCTCAGTCTAATCAAGAAAAAAACATAAGACAAATCCCACCTGAGGGACATCTAGTGTAGATTACCAGTTGCCAGAAAGTGAAAGGTGAAAAGCCCCTTGGATATTCCTCAGCATAGAAGGTCTAGTTTTGATGATCCCTTTTGTTCTACACAAATTTACTCTTTTTCATCAGCACCTAGAAACTCAAAGGATAAGGTGATTCTACAGTCTAAGGAAGTTATCTCTTTCTCTTCTTCCGTCCCCCTTTGTAGTTTAAGGGAGTAGTATGTGTGTGCCATGTCATCTGAGGAGCTTACACTAGGATGACGGCTTCCCCCCGTTACACAGACAGCTAGCTGGGGGACGCAGGTGTGGCAGGTCCTGGTCCCTGCTGTAACAGTGCTGTCTAGTTCACAGTAAAGTGACAAGAAAGCTGATCGGTAGCAAGTAAATATGATCCACAGTTATGGAAGGAACTTAACCTTGTAAAAATGATCATTTTCTAAGTCCATAGCCAGCCCTACAGCTGGCTGTATATGATGCAAGACTCCCTCAGTAATGCAGCTATATGGCTATATTTTACATGCAAATATCATAACAAACACTTGGAGGTCATTTTTTTTCTGTATCTGATTAATATGAACTTGATTTATATGGCATATACTCTCCAAAGCCTGAGGAGTCTTTAATTCAGTTTTAATTCTGTTCATTGTTAAGAATAAATTCTTCACTCTTTCTACTGGACTTTCAGGACTTCTTTTTACAGAAGCCGACTTTCTATGATAAATTTGAAATATTCTTTACGAAAAGAGTGTGAGGCCTTCCATTATTCTTCTCATAGCGCCCATTCATCAATATGACTCCACCCACACATTTCAAGCACTACTACTAAAAAGTTATTTTAAATTCATAAGTCATGTATAATGCTGGTAGAATCTACATATAATATACCATAGGCTGAAAAATAAAAGTAAACTAAAATCACTTTAATAATCACATTTATATTTTCTAACATGCATATATGTACATTTAAAATTCACAAACATTGGCTCTGTACCTGTGGCTCAAGTGGCTAAGGCACTAGCCACATATACCTGAGCTGGCGGGTCCAAATCCAGCCCTGGACTGTCAAACAACAATGATGGCTGCATCCAAAAAATAGCTGGGTATTGACAGCTGCAACCAAAAAATAGCTGGGCGCTGTGGCAGGCACCTGTAGTCCCAGCTACTTGGGAGGCAGAGGCAAGAGAATCGCTTGAGCCCAGGAGTTGGAGGTTGCTGTCAGTTGTAATGCCACAGCCCTCTACCCAGGGTGACAGCTTAAGGCTCTGTCTCAAGACAAAAATAAATAAAATAAAATTCATAAACATATTTTGCTCTATGTGCCATATATCTTAAAATACCCATTATTTCTTCCTCTCAAATGAATTTATCTTTAATCACTTAGAGATATTAATATGAGAATTTCTGAGAACTTTTCATGGGATTTTGAGGGACTTTTTCTTTCTGCAGTATTAGGAATTAGATAGAATTAATTTATATAGATATTATTGGGAATTTTATACTGCCATCTAGTGATATTCAAACCCAGATAGGTGGAGAATTTGGGCAAACGATTTGCCTAGCCCATCTAATAACCTGCCTTCACATTGCCAGGCTTTTCCAACAGCTTAGAGAAACTCTCATTTAATAACTCTCATTGTTAATCTCAATGTTCTTTCCCCTTTGAAATTCACACTTAAGTGCATATCGGCTTCACTTTGAACATGATGAAGTTTGTGTCAGAGGCATCTTACTCCTCGGGCTGGTGTACTTGTGCTCATGGACAGCACTGCCTCAGTGCTTCCCATTCGCCAGGCACCGTTCGACGATCTTTTCATTGATTAACTCAGATTAACTCACTTAATCCTGACACCAGCCTTAAAAGGTAGCTAATCTTTTGTTTTTGTTTGCCCAAAGTCACATAATTAACAAATAACCAAGCTGCAATTTAAACCCATTTAAGCTGGTTTATAGTTCATGTGCCTCACCTGTAGGCTACAATAGCCTCTCTTTCTTAGCCTCACACCCCCTTAGTACAGACATATATCTTTTCTAGCTGTCCTCTCTTCTACTCACTCACCCACAAAAATACACATGTATGATGTATGGATGGGTCCTTGACCTCCTAGGGGAGTATCATCCTGGTTTTTCCTTTTATACAAGAGTTACCTGCTGCTTCTGAAACTTACAGTTTTTCAGACTTGAACAGATTGATCTGTTTGGGGTTCCTCAATAAAGATCTAAGAATTACTGACAATTTGAGCTCTAATCTTAAAATAAAAACCAGGGCCAACTTCATGATATAATCTTAAAATAAGTTATTTTTACATAGACATGGAAAAATTTCTTCTTTTCTTTTTTTCCAAGGCAAAACCAAATAAGAATGTGATAGAGTTATTTCCAGCATGACAATGTGGGAGATGACTACTTGTTATTTTTTAAAAGTCAGTCACATTAATGGAATTATTAATTTTGCAACAAAACTTGGTAATTAAATTGCATATTCCGTTGAAACTCTGGGCAACCCTAACAATCAATTAGCATTGGCTTCTATACTAAACAACCGCACACAATTCAAGGGGCTGAGTGAGGACTATGACATATGTGGGTATGTTTGGGAGGGTGAGGGACAGGAGGCAATGACAGCAACACACCGGTCTGTTGTGGTGCTGGGACTGTGCCCACAGTGGAGGACAGTGAGAAAGTGCTGTACCACAGAACAGAATGCTGTCCCCAACCCAAATAGATGGTTAAGTTAGAAAATGAATAATTTTTACAAACAAATAATAAAGTGCTAAGTAGAAAACATTATCTTGCATTTCAGGACACACAAAAAAATGCTCTAAGGTTTAGAAAATAAAGGAAAACCTCTAAGAAACTACAGTGGTAGAGCTGTAGGATTGTCATTGAATGTCATTAGAGGATTGTTGTTGAATGCCATTATTATTGAATGGCATTATTTCCAAACTCCATCCCAATCGCCTTATTCCATTTGGGCTGCTGTAAGAAAATGTCATAAATTAGGCAATGTATTAAAACAGAAATTTAATTTTCATAATTCTGCTGGCTGGGAAGTCCAAGATCAGGGTGCCAGGGTATGATTCTAGCAAGAAGCCTCTTCTGGGTAGCAGAAGAGTCCTCACGTGGTAGGAAGGGGCAAAGGAGCTCTGCTGGGCTTGCTTTGTAAAGGCACTAATCTTATTCATGAAGGCTCTGCCTCCATGACCTAATCACCTCCCAAAGACCCCACCTCCACCACTTTCCAGGCTAAGATTCAACATGTGAATTTTGAGAGGACTCAACCTTCGGACTGTAGCACCAGCCTTCATACCTCTCACCTTTTAAAACATCTGAAGAGCACATGAGACAATAGAATGGAAAATGTTGCTGGTTCCCCAATGCCAGAGAATGATTGCCAGAAACAGCTAATCAGCTTCGAAGTGGCAATTGTCTCCTGATAATTAACCTCACCATAACTCTGAATAACATAAAACAGCGATTCAAAACAAACTGGCTTCCCTCTGTCCTCCACAGTCCTGGAGGACAAGCCTCCTGAGCATCTTCTGAGCCCTTCCCCCCTCACCCCCCCCAATGCTTTCTCTTTTCCATTTTGGAAACTGAGAGTGAACAAAATAGTTTATTACTTCCTGATAGCTTTGTTTAATAATATTATGATCTTTTCAATGTCATCTAAACAAAGATATTGACATGTTCTATGTTATCTGCAAATTCATAATATTTCTCTGTATTAATAATACTTTTTGGATGCGTTTAATTGCATCTAAAAATACTGTAAGAAAGATTTTAAGCATAGAGTTTAAAGCCAGAGACTAAGTCTGAATTCTGATTCTGAAATCTGCATTCTGAGCCACTGTGGGATTTTAAATAAGTTTATTTAATTCTTTAAGCCTCAATTTTATATTCTAAGACATAAAAATATTAATACCAGAAATCTTGCAACATTTCTAGGAAAGGGTCAAATAATGCAATGTTTGTAAATATACTTTTTAAGGGTAAATAATGTTTATAATGTGCTAGTTAGGTGCCTGAGGGATATTTGCTTTAGCAGAAAGGAGAGAGAGAGAAAGACAGTCTTTGAGGGAGAAGCAGTCTTAAAAGAATAGATCTCAGCAGTCTTTAGCAAAGCTTAGTAATCTTTAGCAGAGATGTCACACTGGCATTCTACAAGCAGGAGAAGCAACAGAGTCACAGTGAGTAGGTCCACAATAGAATGAACATACGCTCCCAACTGCCTTCTCCTCCAGCCTCTCATAGAGGTGATCTCATGACTACTTGGCCCACAGATGTAGAAACTGCCAATCACTGACACTCTTGTCTTGGGAGTTCTCATGGTTGGAAGCAGAGCTAAATCTCTCCCTAGGCCCTTTTCTCCAAGGTGTTCCATTATCGAGCTATACAGGTGTTTCTTATAACTCTCACTCCTCCTAGCCATAGGCTATCCAGGGTGCTAAAATGAGTAGCATATTTACTGGAAAGTGACAAAGGAAGGCAACTGCTTTCAGATAAAGTCTGAGATCCCTAATGAGATCACTGAAGCTGGGAGGCAGTGACAGAGGAAGACACAGTCCTCAGGTCAGAGTTGTAGCTTGAGAGCATCCGTGGGCAAGTCCAGGTGGTTGCAGAGTCTCATGCTTCACTGGTTTCTAGAGACATTTTATGCAAAAATGAAAGCAAGTAGGACTTTAAGGCAAATCTCTACATAAAAAATGTATTTCCTTTTAAAAACATTTTCTTTAATGTTATAGCTAGGTTGTTAGCTATGAAAAGCACATTCATCAAAGCTATATGGGTGTCATTTATAAAGTCTTGCTCCATGTGTTCTTTATAAAGGCTCCCATGTAGCTATATAGTACATCTAAAATGCACTCTGCACTGTAAGCAATGCCCTTGAATGAATTAATTGTCCTTTCCACTGAAGTAAAAGTTACACTATTCTAAGAAAACTTTTAGAAAGAGACTGTAAATCTTTAAGATGTATTTTATGTTCTATGATGAAATACTATTTTGCAGAGGCTTGACTTTGCTGGTTGAATTGGTTCTTAGTAAGTAACTGATGAGTTCTTGTATTTTCTTTATCCTTTTGTACAGGCACGTGCTCCATAATGACATGGTCATCAATGATGGGCCACATAAAAGGCTGTGGTCCCATAAGATTATAGTGAAGCACATATAGAAACCTGACATTGCCTTTGTGGGTCAAGCAGGGAAAATTACTGATATTCAGTGAAGAAACTGGGACCTTGGTTTTCCATATAAAATATACATAGGGGGGCGGAGGTAAGATGGTGGACTGCAGCCAGCTTTCCACAGAGGCTCCCATCCTGAAGGAGAGTTAAAAGACAGAAGTTTAGCAAGTAAGGTGATGGTTTAGAGCTGAACCAAGAGAGAAGGTTGAAGAACGCATATCAACCCTGCTGAGGCAAGCTGCAACACCAAAGATACCAACAAAAGGTACTGTATCCATCACCAAGCAGACAGAAGTCCCCTCCCCTATGAGAAGGGCTTGCAGTAAACTCCATACAAATAAGCAAGCAGAGTTCAAACATCCTCCCATTCCATCCCATGGGACAGACCCTCTAAAAACTGGACCTCCTACCCATACTAGGGTGCCATGGCACTCTCCTGCCAGGCATCAAACTGTATAAAACTGTATATATTCTCTACCTGCAACTCTGAACTCCCAGCACTCCCCTCCACTCTCACCCCAAGGTCTAGAAACCTGTCCCCCATGTAGTCCTGATTCTTGGTCATTTTCTTGAGAGGTGTAGACAGGGGAAGGGCTCTTGCTTGGCTGTGCTGATTCTGTGGCATGAGAGTAAGGAGAGGAAGGTCAACTGAGAGGGAACCATACAGGCATAGAACAATAGCAGCGGCAGGAATAATGAGGCTCACGCCCCTGGGGCAACTATCCCAGACAGACACTCCCTGTCTCTCTGGGTAACCATAGGAAGCCAGGCACCTTCTTCTCTGGCACCTACTGGCGGATGGATCCGGGACGTGAGTAAAGGAGCCCGGGGACTAGAATAAGCTGCACAGAGCTGGCAGACTTCTGGAGGTGTCGAGCCAGAGATCTGCTTTACTGAGGCTGAGACACACCTGGCCCCAGAGGATCATAGCTGAGACAAAGGCAGGCAGGCAGAGGCAGGAACTGACAGCTCAGTGTGAGCTCCAACTGCTTGCCACTGCCCAGAACTGTCATGGTTTCTGTCACCTCAAGCAGCATCTGATAAACAGGACAGAAACAAACTCTGAGAAGCTGTGCTCTTCTGCCAGCAATATCAATCAGGGGTGGGGCTGGAACTGAATGAACCACCCTGCTTCCATTAAGTACCTGAGGTTGTCAGTCCTCACCTACCCCTGCCAGATAGTGGCCAAGAACAGAGATGTGGCTGAGGAGACATAGATCTCCCTCTGACTCAGGCAGGCATAAAGCCCTGGGACATCTGAACATTGGGATGAACTGGGTCACAGCCCCAGCCCCACCACGGTTACCAGTGACTGGGTGTGACAGAGGTACAAAGTGGGGAAGGAGGCACCAACCTTCTCAGACTAATTTATTCCCTGGGTTGGTCCTTCTGACCTCACAGAGCACCAGAGCCAGTCATACATGAACTTCCAGCAGACCCCTGCTATCTAGTTACCAGAAACCTTTTGCACTTCCCCACCTGAGACCCGTCATGACTGGGACAATTGATATGGACCTCTTGAACTGGGCAAATCACCCGAGGACTATCCAAAGTGCTACCCTGGGTGTGTGGTTGTGGGAAGGTGGGATTTTCATTTTCCAATTATTGTCTGGGGGGGGCAGAGTGACTTAACTACTGGTATTTCTCCACAGCTGAGACTTCAATCCAGAGTAACTGATTTAGGGTAGAACAGAGACCAGCTGAAAACAAGATAGAGTGATATAGCCCCACCAAACCAAGGAGGCCCCCAGTTTCTCAGGCCATAGCACTGTATGTGTCCTTGGCAAAGCTCTAGGAGAAAAGCCAAATGGTGTAAATTAAGCATGGGGAGGAATCAATGGAGAAACTCTGGTAACATTAATAACCAGAGTAGATCAACCCTACCCCAAGGACATGGCAGATGAAACTGAAGACCCCATCCATAAACAGATGGCTGAGATGTCAGAAATCGAGTTCAGAGTCTGGATAGTAAAGAAGATCAACAGAATGAAGGAAAGGAGGGAATCAGAATTACAAATTATTCAAAAGATGTCTCAAGAAATCAACGATTTCAAAGATAAAATGACCAAAGATTTGGACACATTGAGGAAAGAGTTTGCAGCCCTCAAAGATCCAAAAAAGTACAGTAGAATCCCTTGCTAGCAGAATGAAGCAGGCAGAAGAATGGATCTCTGACATTGAAGATAAAGCTTTTGAATGCACCCAAGTGCTCAAAGAGGAAGAGAAATGGCGAGCAAAAATGGATCACTCTCTCAGAAAGCTCTGGGATAATTAGAAGAAAACTAATATTCACCTTATAGGAATCCTTGAAGGCAATGAAGTTCCCTCACAAAACACAGAGGCTCTTCTTCATGAAATTATGAAAGAGAACTTTCCAGATATGCCAAGAGATTCTGAAATTCAGATAGCAAACAGTTTCAGAACCCCAGCACAACTCAACCCAAATAAGACATCCCCCAGGCACATCATAATTAACTTCACTAAAGTTAATATGAAAGAGAAAATTCTAAAGGCAGCCTGATGTAAGAAAACCATAACCTACAAGGGGAAGAATATTAGAATGACTGCAATCTCTCTGCTGAAACCTTTCAGGCTAGAAGAGGGTGGTCATCGACTTTTAATCTCCTAAAACAAAACAACTTTCAACCCAGGATCCTATATCCAGCTAAACCGAGTTTCATCTATGATGAAGAAATTAAATACTTTAATGAAATTCACATGTTGAAGAAATTTGCCATAACTAAACCAGCTTGCCAGGAAATTCTCAGATCTATCCTCCACCACAAAAGTAAACTTATTCAGAAACTTTTGATCAAATTCCAACTTCCACAGTGGTAAAAAGATTAAAAATGTCCACTGGACTTTTGAAAAACCCGATACCCAAAATTTTACCAGGCTTATTAATATTCTCAATTAGTGTGAATGTCTTAAATTGTCCTCTAAAGAAGCATGGGTTGGCTGACTGGACACAAAACTCAAGTCGGATATCTGTTGCATACAAGAATCCCATCTTACCTTAAAAGATAAATATAGACTTAGGGTGAAGGGATGGTAATCTATATTCCAGGCAAATGGAAAGCAGAAAAAAGCAGGTGCTGCAATTTTAGTCACAGACACAATAGGCTTTAAACCAACAAAAGTAAGCAAGGACAAGGACAGTCACTTTATATTTGTTAAGGGTAATACTCAATATGATGAGATTTCAATTACTAATATTTATGCACCAAACCAGAATGTACCTCAATATATAAGAGACACTCTAACAGGCATGAGCAACTTGATTTCTTACAGCACCATCATAGTCAGAGACTTAAATACTCCTTTGGCAATGTTGGATAGATCCTCCAATAAGAGGATCTCCAATAAGAGCAAAGAAATTTTAGGATTTAAACTTAAAATCTAAACATCCAACATTTGGATTTAACAGACATCTACAGAACATTTCATCCTAACAAAACTAAATACACTTTTTCTCATCAGCCCATGGAACATACTCCAAAATTGATCACATCTTAGGTCACAAGTCTAACCTCAGCAAATTTAAAAGAATAGAAATTATTCCTTGAATCTTCTTGGACTATCATGGAATAACAGTTGAACTCAGTAACAACAGGAATCTGCAGACTCATAAAAAAACATGGAAGCTAAATATCCTTATGTTGAATGATAGATGGGTCAGAGATGAGATTAAGAAGGAAATTGCCAAATTTTTGGAACAAAATAATAATGAAGACATGAATTATCAGAACCTCTGGGATAACACTAAGGCAGGCCTAAGAAGGAAATTTATAGTACTGCAAGCCTTCCTCAAGAGAATGGAAAGAGAGGAGGTTAACAACTTAATGGGACACCTCAAACACTGGAAAAGGAAGAACATTCCAATCCCAAATTCAGCAGAAGAAAAGAAATAACCAAAATTAGAGCAGAATTAAATGAAAT
>NW_003852432.1:4486183-4514617 GCF_000181295.1 Otolemur garnettii
TACAGCTATAGCCCAATTATAGCCCAAGAATATGGGGACAGGGGAGAGGCAGAGGATGGGAGGTGGGAGTGTGATTGGTGGGACCACACCTATGGTCCATCTTACAAGGGTACATAAGAATGTGTCTAAATGCAGAATATAAATGTCTTAACACAACTAAGAAAATGCCATGAAGGCTATGTTAACCAGTTTGGTGAAAATATTTCAAATTGTATATAAAACAAAGACACTGTACCCCCCCCAAAATTAAAATATATGTATATATAGATACAGATATAGATATATAATAAAGATATATGCATATATGTGTGTGTACCATCTAGATTTGTATAAGTGCACTCTATGATGTTTGTACAATGATGAAATCATCTAATGATGTTTTCTTTCAGAATATGTCCCTGTCATTAAGTGGTGCATGACTGTATATATGTACATACACATGCACACGAACACTCACATACAAAGGGATTGATGATATTATGACCTGCTGACACCACAAAACAATGCCAAAATGAAAATATAACAGGAGTCACACAAAAGCATTCCTAACATCTCCTTAATTTAAAGCATACCCTGAATTATCCTTTAATACTCAGAATTAATTTGTTTTTATAATTCCATGTTGGTGCCATGGGTTGGAGTTCTGCTGTACACTATTGTCAGGGGTGAACTAAAGACCATACATATTCTACTCTCTGGCCAATGTTACAGCCAATATCTGCAGTGCATGTCCTTAGTGTTCAGGAAAACTTGAATGACAATCTCTGGTATCTGTTTTGCAAAAATAAGTTCTTACAGAGTTCATCATATGAGTAAGACTATGATTTATTTTCTTCAGCATTCATATTGACATATTACTGATTATTTTTCATTTTCAATATATGAAATTGCCTTTCCAGGATTTGTGACAATTTTAATAATATGTATTGATCCTTAATATTTTATCTCTCTTGTGTTATATCTAGAAAAGTTTATTCCTTTGAAGAATGTTGCAGAATTTTTATTTCTCTGTAATCTCGTGATCATTTCTATATGGACAGTGCCCAGTCTAATTGATACTTATATACGATATGAGCCATACTATGCTGAAAAACAGACATGCAAGAGCCTAAGTTTAGGAAAGCAGGGTAAAACCAGGGGGAATTCAATCTACATGACTCACATCTTTCTACTCTGATGATTTGGGTGGAACTTGCCAATAAGAAATTAATTAGCCCGTATGTTAAGTTACTTCAAAAATCTCCTCAACTATATAGTAACACTCTAATTATAGAAAATGAGAAGGATCATTTAAAACCTGCAAACTGTCCATAGCACAGAGAAATTAAAAATGTAGCCTGAGCTACAACACCCTGATGCAAAAGTGGGGCCAGTTGCAGAGAGATTTTTCATTTTGTCCTATTTCAATAATTTCTAAGTATAGGCCCTTTTATTGACTTGCATATGGAAATATGCAAAAAAACCTCTATTTTTTAACCTATCTGACCACAAACTATATTGCTATGATAAGAAAACAATAAAAGCCTATGGTTAAATTATATGAAAAAATATGACCAGTTCAATGCTGTGTGCTATTACTAGATCAATAGAGAATGAGATAAAATGGAAGAACAGACAGGGATTTCAGATACTGACATTGCTACAGTCTGTCTAAAGACAAGCATCTCTAAGCTAAAATGTAACCCCTCTGAAATCGTAAAATATAATAGCTTCTTTTTAAGAACTACTCTATCATGCCAATAAAAACTGACAGAAACTTAATATTTTTAGAAGCATGAATTCAACAGAAAGCATACAAAATTCAGGAAGGTTCTTGAGAAATAACATCTTTAGATGATATACCAAGATTTCTTATTCTCTCCCCCATGCATTTGAATGAACTTCTTTTTTGTCTTAAATATCTTGCAAAAACCCAGGCAAAGCTCCCTGGTATTAAAAGTAAGGGAGGAGCCTCCTGGAAGAATGGCACCTTTAGAAAGACTGGGATTTGTTCCTAGAGTTATGAAGGTTTCTGTAGCCTTTACCTTAGAAGAACTATCTCAAGGAAAAACGAAATGTATGTTAATACGGTATTGACAAAGGGCAACAATAAATGGGAAATTCTAACTAAATCACCAAGAAAGTCATTCTTTGGTTACTGTTACTGTCTTCCTTCACTAATTGAGTTTTTTGAGTGCCTGGCTTATGCTTCTTTACCTTTCGATGTCTGAATACCTAGACACAGCTCCGTTTTTATGTTAAGATATGTTTTACATATCTTAAGGTCTTGTTTGAGAAAATATGTGAAAACCTAATCTAAAACATATGTATCTGAGAATACCGGTTCAAATTACTTGACACAAGACCAGGAAGAGTTTTTAGGTAACTTATGTCTATCATGAATAAATGAATGCTACAGTTGTTTTGTAATTGTATGTATTTCTTACAGCTTCTTCCACTGTTAAAACTTTTATTAAAGTTACTGGTAAGCAATGCAGACATTTAGTTCAGATTCTTGAGTACAAGAGCTGGCAACATGCCAGTGTCTTATCTGATTTGTCAGTGCTTATGCTAAAGCAGTTGCTAATAGTTTAATAAAATCACTCCTATTATGTATTACATTTTTTTTGAGACAGAATCTTGCTCTGATATATTGAAATCAGATATAAGGAAGAATTTCTCTGTGGGGCGATTAGACTCTAGGAAGTGTGTATGCTCAGGCTAGAGTGCAGTGGCAACATCACTGCTCACTGCACCCTCAAACCCCTGGCTTCAAGCAATCCTCCTGATTCAACTTCCCTACACCTGGGACTACAGGCACATGCCACCATGCCTAGCTAATTTTTCTACTTTTTGTGGAGATGAGATATCTCTCTTGCTCAAGCTAGTCTCAAACTTCTATGCTCAAGTGATCCTCCTGCGTTGGACTCCCAGAGTGCTGGGAATATAGATGTGATACTATTATATTTCCCAAGGAGACTGGGAAAACCCAGCTGGGCACTTGGACCATCTACTGTACAATCTTAATCCAATTTCATAAATTCTTCTCTATCTACAGAAATTCTTCTCTATCTCTATCATATGCCAATGAGCTTTTAAAATATTACTTAAAGATTAGCAATAGGAAAAAGGGCACAGCTCTGAGCTCCCCTGATGAAAATCTTATCTGGTCATAGCCAATCTATTACCCTGACAGAACATTTTCTCCAAATGATAGTGACCTCAACCCATTGTTTGATTAAGTAATTGGAAAGGAATACCTGCATGTAAGTCCAATTCCAGAATTCTGCTATATTGTTTAGTCTGAAGCATTTAGTCCATATGGGGGGACGTGGTGGGATAGAGTGTTTTAAATGACACAAAATATATATTTTAAAACAAAAAAAAAATGAATTCTGAATAAGCATGTACAGAAGGCAATTGTATCTATCTTACTAATATGTATGTCTTTTACTAATATGGGTGAATATTGGTTCCTCAATTTCAAAGAGATTCAGAAAACCCAGCCCAGCACTTGAATTGAGTTGTTAACATAGAATAGAATTGCTGCCTATCATACTTGAGTGAGGGTTTATTTGGGGGACAGGTTAGAATAAATACAACATTAATGTAAAAATGGATAAAACTCTGACAATTAAGTTTTTGAACTTGACCTAGAATAAGAGTTTTGAAGGGTAGATGTGATCTTATATAATTGTTTCTAAAAATCTTTTGTGTTAAAAGTGACAATTATTATTTTTTATGGATAAAGACATAATTCCAAAAAGTTAATTATGAAAAAGCCGCAAAGTTAACAATATTGTTTCAGGTTGTGCAGTTAGTACTGGATGAAGTGAAGACGCAAACATTCTGGGTGTAGAAGGTACTACCGACTGGGCTCTGCAAGCGCTCTCATGCTTTCCTTCAGGAAAACGAGGCAAGCCTTAGCGCAAAATGGGCTTCTCCTGTTTTTAGGTAATGATAATTGAGACTACTCATGTAAGCTGTGCAGATCATAAAAAATTGTGTTCCCTGACCTAATCGCCATGTTGAACTCACTAATAGAATTCGTTTTAGTAATGACAAGAAAATATCTTTAATTTGAAATATGGCAAACATGGACTTACAAATAGAACTGTACTTTAATTAAATTGTTAATTAGACTTTTTTTTTCCTGTTATATGAGATCAAAATAGACAGGCTTGCCTAGTTAAATGCGGTCAGTAACCAACAGTGGAGATTGGAGGAATGCTTCAGTTAACACCGGTGGCCCATTTCCCAGTTGTCATTAATTCCTGGCCATATTTAAAACATTTTCCTCCTTACTTTAGCAATTTCAGACAGTTGAAAATACATATTTGTCGTTGTTGTCTTTGCTTTTTGAAAAGCAATAACTGTAAGTGCTTTTAATGGATTCTCTGCATAAAAAGTTTGATCATTGAAATTGAACCCTGTCTTTAAAAGGTAGAGAATGAACACATCAACAATTATTTCTCTTAAATTGCTATTATTTTTTTCTCAGAATTCAATAAAATCCTTTCAGTTGATTTTTTTTTTTGTTCTTATAAACAAATGGTAAGCTTCTCTGAGTATTATGAACTAATTCAAATTGACAATGTTTGGAAAAAGTGACAATAAATGCAGGAAAAAATGGTTCTCTTTTAGAGAACTGTCAAATATAAATGAAAAATGAGGTAACCAGGAAACAACATTAATAAAAGGATAAGAGTTAGGAACATACAATACTTTTGAAATTATACTGAGTTGGGTAAACAAATTCGGTGACTCATATTTTGACTGACAAAGTATGTAACTAATGGAAAAATGTGAAAATGAATAAAAGAAATCCATCCCAAAGAGCTGCAAGGATTGGAGTGACAGTCGGAGAGATGAAATATACCAGGAAGTGAAGGAGTTGTATGTTTGAGCAAGTCACATGTCAAATCTGCAAGGGGCTGAATGTTATTCAGACTCTGAAAGATAAAAATAGAAACATATTACCCAAAGAGTAACACCTGAAATAAAACTGCATGAGGCGTCTGATCATTCAACAAGCAAAAGCTGTGGAATTTGCACTGAAAGTCAGCTTCAGAGGAGAGGACATTAGAGAATGTCCACCAGAAAGAGTAAGCCCGATCTTACAAAACAGTAAAGCAGATATTGTTATTAAATCTCTGTACACATGAGGATAATAAAATAGATGGATGTTTATGTCAACTAAGATGCCCTGCTCTGCCAAAAATTCTGAGAAGATAAATGTAGATTTGCACCTGAAGAGAGTTGTGTACCATTTATTTGAAAACGGATTAAGTAAACAGGTTATAATAATTTAGTATAAAATGTCACGTGTTCAGGTTGGCTACTTGCAATAAATTATGAGGAAGAAAGAATGCAGGAAAACGGGTAACAGCAAAATCGTTCTTAAATATCAGGTTTTTCACTGCTCAAATTATACACATCCTTGGTATTCTGGGGGTGAAAGCTGCCTATTGCTTCATTAGCTGAGCCGATCCACCCCACTGCTTTGACAGTTAATAAGTGGAGACATTGTTAAACTCTGAGCAGATGCCTGCGATAGATGCTGGGTTTTTCTTAGGTTAGGGAGAAGATAATACATTGAAACTAATGCAGTGATCTCAACCTGATAATGATTCTGAATTTCATCCCATTATCATTTAATACTTGGCTGCATAAATTAACAAAACTGGCAAATCAGAGGGTTAGTGAATCTTCAGGAAAGACTTGATCACAATGAGGACAGGCACCGTAAGTGGCTATCCCAACCATGGACCCAGTGCAGCTGGACTCTCTTCTCAATCCACTGTCCAGTAGTTGCCCAAGCCAAACCTTGTGCGCTGTCTTGGACCCCTTTCTACCCTTAACATGTTCTGATTTTTATCTCTCCTATCAACGCCATATCCCCTCTGAATCATGGTAACAGCCCTTATCGCTGATGCACCTGTCTCCTGCCCTGCTCTTGCTGAGTGCCTACTTCACCGTGCAGTGACAGGGGATATGACATTGTGTGTCCTTACCTAGCACTTTGTCAGTTATTTGTGCTAGACTGTGTGTTTTTGAGAAACAGGAATAGTGTTATTAGCACTATTAAATCCCAATACCTGATACTTGTCTTTTACTGGTTCAATTTTTTTAACGAATTAATGAATAGATAGTTGGATAGATATGTGGAAGTCTCAAACCTGTTTGAATAAAGTTATAAATGTTAATTAGCACAAAGAAATATTACCTCTACAAGTACAACTTTGGTACATTATGAATTAGATGCAGTTTCACCATTTTTCATAAAATCTAATGCGCCTTCATAGCATTGCCCACATGGGCAAATTCACTCCGGACTCCAAATCACTAAATAATCCCATTTTACAAAACACCCTAGTCATAAAGTAGGACTCATAATATTTACAATAATTCGTATCTATTAAAACCGATATTGTCTATAGAAATCTGGAAATACCAAAGATAAATAAGACAGTGTTTTCCACCCTGAAGTAATAATTCATAGCAGGCAAGTAGAAATGATTAATGTGGGATCTGGGAAAACGGACGGTGTACCCAAGCAGATAATCACAGATATGGATTGTACTGTCTCCATTTCTAGCTTGACAAGTGAGATGTACCACCTCACCATGGGATCCTTTGCAAGCACTGTTTTTAAAATCCTCTAGTTTTTTTCTTATTTCGTCCATCTTAACTGGCAGGCTATAAATAAATGTTGACGTGGTATTAGTGTGTGTCTGTTCCACTCCACCAATTTCTGGATTTTTTTTCCTACATCTCTAGCCAGACAGGACAAGATAGCAAAGGAAAAGATACCAGTACCAGAAAGACCTGTTTTTAATTCTCGGGAGCTCAGTGACTTGGATGCATCTCTGAAAAAGATTAATGATCATTGTGATGATACAAGGCTGTCCTTAATTTCTTTACCAACATAATCACAGGGGAGATGAGCCCTCCCTAAAACACGATGCTTCTTCAATATGTTTCTTTAGACTTTGTTAAGATTTGTCAAAGCCTAGAAGTAACGATGGCCCATTACAATCTTCTAACATCCAATGAACTTTCAAATACTTTCAATCACATATTATCTGGGAGCGTCTCAGTAATGGCTGTGCTATAGGTGCTTGTTGAGTTGAACAGTACATACCTGAGAGCATGAATGCTTGTGAGAGTACTGCGTAACATGCACCAAGTCACCAGCCCATAAGCAACATTGCTAATTATAAAAACTATTTGACAGTACCCCAGAATATCATATTTTTTCAACAATTGTAAAATTCTCAGTTAAAAGTGAAATTCACTTGCTTTAATTGAAAGACTACAGAGTATTATGAAATTTATAAAAACCAAAGATGTGAGAAGAAGACAAAGTTAAATGATGAAAGAAAAAAGATCAAATCAAATAAAGATAAATAGCTACCGAAGAAGATGACCTGCCCCTTATCTACTACCGGGAACACTAAGAGAAACTCATCAGTGGTAATTTTGGTAAAGAGAATTGGTCATAGACCTTCACTATACCACTACCCAGGGGTTGGAAAGAATCAAGTTATTCTTAAGTGAGGCCAAGGAGGTACTTTGTAGTAAATGGTTTGAATTAATGCTTATGTTCTAAACAGTTATCCGACCTGCTTGGAAATGCCGGTACAAAAAAAGGAATCAAGGTTGATTATTGAATAAATAATTTATCAGAACAATTTTACTGATAGAAACTTAATATCAACTAATATCTAAGCTTAAGAGATTTTCCAGCCACTTTACCAAAGAGTATTAGGAAGCAAAAATTTGATTTTCATCATTCTAAAACTTTCAAATTCTGTGTAAACAAGTGTACACAAGCAAAGTGGTTATTTCTGCTACACATACTTCCCAGGGACTATGGAAAATCCCTAATGAGTCTGGGTCACTGGATTTCACCAGCTGTTACGTAAATTCCTCTGTTTAAGAAAGGTAAAAAATAAAATACTGAATTCCATGGCATATTTTCCTGAGCATAAAGGCAAACAAAGTTTTAGTCTGTTTTGTGTAAGTGTGCTAATGACGTTTTCTAGAACATACTACATTGTGAATATAATGCTGGGGCTCAGGGACTTACAAGGTTATTGCTTGCATGAAGTATGCACACAGAAATTTGAATAATTTAGCTCCGAAAGCATATGGCAGAATTTATAATCTGCAAGTACAGAATTGTGTGAACTTGAACAATTAAACCTCCATACACAATGGTGACAATGTCTCCATGGTCTTTTGAATGAAGTGGCATGTTATAATTTTTAACTTATTAAATTTAATGTATTTGTTGGTCATTTATTACATGTACTCCACTATACTATTTCTTTATTCTTTTGAATGTTTTCAGTACATATTCTGAACAGATAATATAATTTAATATACCCCTTTTTAACTCTCAATTAGGCATACATAGGCTTTAATTAACCATATCCCTATAAAAGAGGGACACTCAATTTTAATTTTAAAACTTTTGGTTACCATTTGCCCACTACTTCATTAAATATCCCCTTTTTCCTGAAAACTTTTTAAGTCTAAGTAATATTTCCCTCACATTGAACAGAAATATATACCCTGATACTATCACTTCAAGGTCTTTGCACTGACTGTAAAGCCACAAAAATGACATCCAATTTGCTAAAATAGAACAGCTCTTTCGAGTATTTAAGGAGAATCATGATACCACTTCCCTGTTCAATTTAGTGTTCTGAAGATAAAACCAGCATAACTTGCAGGTACGTTAGTACCTCTAGTCAGCATTACTTTATATCCTTACCTCTCAAAACACCACCAAACTCCAGACATAGCTGAGAAATGAGAGGAATAATTCAGACATCGTTTATCTGATGGTTGCTTGGGCCAGGATGGCACCAACCAAGATGATAAAAGCGTTTGGCTCTAGACATAGTGTAATGGCAGAAGGGATAGGATTCTTCTTACGGATGGGAGTGTGATGTCAGAAAGAGTAAAATAAAGAACAATGCCACATTTTGCCTGGACAACTAAGATAATGGGATCACTGCTGCTCAGTCAAAAAGATCAAGGGAGCTGCAAGTTTGAGAAGGGGGCAGGAGGAGTCAGAAACTCAGTTTGAGGAAGATTAATGTTGAGAAGCCTAGCCGACATACAAGGAAGGTACTGCCTGGGCAATTGAATATGTGCTTGGTGTTTGGTGGAGATAAAATTCTGATAAGGCTAGAGAAATATGCCTGAGTCAGTTACATCAAATAAATGTGTGTATTTAAATTATGAAACTGATGAAGCCACCAAAGCAGACCGAAAAATTTTAATGCACAGTGAGTGTGCTGAAGTACAAATATAAACAGTACTCACATAGCAAAGGGGATAAAGTTGTGTCTGTTCCTTGAAAAAACTTAGAGACTTTTATGATATTGATTCTGCCTTTTAACAAATCAGTCCCTGCTTAGACCTCAGATAAATTCTACTAACTCTAACATATCCAAATTGAACTTAAACTGCTTAAAAGTTCATTTGGAAAAGAAAATAATTTAGTTGATTCTTAAAAAATTAGAGCAGAAGTTGGCTGTACAGAGCCCTCAAGGTAGCAGAGTAAGAGAAACAGTGGAATGATCTTTATCTGGAAACGAATCTAAAAGAAGCCCCAAATAGTTCCATGTGCACAATTTGTATACAAACCTTGAGTTTCTAACACCTAACGTTGCCATATCAAAGTTATCTGTTTCCTGTAACATTTTAAATATGTCCATTTAACTTTTGTGATAATGAAATAAGACAGGGCATTGGGAATGAAAAATCAAGATCATAAATCTGCTCACATGAATCCAGTCTATTGGATACTATCAATTTTGTTGTCTGTATCTGCCCCAAACATTTCCTGTAACAATTCTAAAGCTCATCAATCAAACTTTTCTTATGCATAAAACATGTTCGGGGCAAAGTGAATAGGAAATCCTTACTCTTTTCAGCATTTGCAGTCCTGCTTACTTAGCAGGATCTTGTAATCAGTAACATATTTCACATGCACTGGCCAGTACTCTTCATGGAAAATGACCACTTTGAGTTTGGTCATAGAATTTTAATCATTCTGTCTTCACTGCTGAGCTATCTCCACCCATGAAAGAATAGCACATGGATTCTACTAAGACATAAAATATTTTACTAGTGACTTTAAACTAAATCAGACAAAAAGGGAAAGATTTTGAGCAGAAAATGTGATCATTTCAATTATATCACACTGAATATATTAAAATGCTTTTATGAACAAAGATAAAACTAGGCACTAAAAAGTATCTGAAACATGCACAGCAGACAAAAACCACATAGATGCATATGTGTATGTGTGTGTGTGTGTGTGTGTGTGTGTGTGTGTGTGCAGCCTTGTGCTGGAAGTCGCTTGTGTGTTTCGTGTGTTTCTTCCTAAAGTTGCTTTCAGTGAAGTCGTGTGGGTAGTTTGAAAGCCATGGTGGGGATAGCTACACATTGCAAATAGGCAGTTGCTATAAATCAGGGCTTTTTAATTTCTTAAATTTGAGAGAACCAGCTTAGCATCTCACAGCCAGGTTTGGGTGTGAAATATATGCTAATCTCATAAAATAAAAGAAGATTCCGATTTTCTTTCTTTCTTTCTTTCTTTTTTTTTTTTTTTTTTGAGACAGAGTCTCACTATGTCACCCTTGGTAGAGTGCTGTGGCATCACAGCAACCTCAAACTCTTGGGCCTAAACAATTCTCTTGCCTCAGCCTCTCAAGTAGTTAGAACTACAGTCACCCACCACAACAGCCAGCTATTTGGGCGGGGTGGGGGTGTAGTTGTCACTGTCGTTTGGCAGGCCTGGGCTGGGTTCGAACCTGCCAGCTCTGTTGTATGTGGCTGGCACTCTAGCCGCTGAACTACAGGGGCTGAGCCCAGATTCCCATTTTCACCTCCTGTAAACTCTTACATAGCACATTCACTAACTGCTTCCTGTTGCAGAAAATCAGGACCTCTTATATACTGCTGGTGGGAATGTAAATGGTACAGCCATTTTGGAAAATAGGATAGCACTCATAAAAGCAAATACACACTTATTTCTGCACCCAGTAATTACACTGTTGGGAATTTCTTCCAGAGAAAAGAAAACTTATCTATCTGCACAAAAACCTGTACATGAATGGTAGTGTTTTCTCTAGTCTGCATAGCCCCAAATTGTAAACAGCCTAAATATCCTTCAATAGTAATAGTAATGGTTAAACAAACCATAGTACATCTATGTCATAGAATGCTACTCAACAGTAAAAATTGAGCTATTGCTGTGCCTAATAACTTGGGTAGATGTCAAGAGATTTAATAACCAATCCCCAAAGCTTACATACTCTTTGTTTCTAGTTCTACAGCATTCTTGAAACAACATGGTTGGAAAGATGGAGAATACATTGGTGGTTTCCAGGGATTAGGGATGGGGTAGAGAGCGGGGTGGGAGGGAAGAGAGAGAGATCACACAAGGCCGCCTTCTGGTGATGGGATAATTCTGAATCTTTACCATGCTGTTGCTGTTGTGGATCTACACATGTAAAGAAATTGCATAGAACTAAACACATACACACAGACAAACACAGAAATTAATACATGCAAAACTGGTAAACTTTGAATAAGCTATGTGGAATGCACCTGTGTCATTTTCTTGGTGGTTATAGATGCTGTTACCATTGAGGGAACCTTAGTAGACAGTACACAGACCTCTCCTGTATGTTTTTGTAGTTTTCTATGGAACTGTAATTTTTTGAGATAAAGAACAAAGAAGTTTGTTACATTTATAAAAATTTTGTGTGCATGCAGTTACTAACTGGATTAACTTGCCAGAACTGCCATAATAAAATACCACAGACTGGGCAGCTTGAACTCAGAAATGCCTTTGCCCCAGCTCTGGAGCTGGAATCCAAGGTCAGGGAGTCAGCAGGTGCGATTTCCTCTGAGGCCTCTCTGCTTGCCAGCCTGATCACTGTGTCTTCAGAGTCTTGAGTCTTTCTGGGCATCCACATTTCCTCTTTGTATGAGAACATCATTTAAATTGGATTAGGGCCCACCCATATTCCCTCATTTTTACTGAATCATCTCTTCAAAGGTCTCCAATGCAGCTACATTCTAAAGTACAGGGGGTGTGAAGGTTGCCGGTAGCGGGGTACAGTTCAGCTCCTAACACTAATAAAGCCACAGAGAAAAATGTTTCTTTTTTGCTTAGTGCTCAGAAAACAATTCTAAAATTACCATCTTAGGAAATAATTCATATTGGTGCTACTTTTCTTTCCTACTCAGGGAAACAACTAACTGAGGATGACCAGTCAAGGCCTGGCAGTGTTGAAGTGTTTTATTCTTGTCTTGCAGCCCCCCACTCTCTTATCAGGGACACTTTCCAGGTACCTAAGAAGACACTGTTGTCTGGATAACTTTTCCAAAGTGCAGGAGAGCCCACAACCTGCCTGTCTGATGCTCACAGTCTCCCTGTAACTATTGCAGGTTCCAGCGAGAAATCTCTTCCATACACTATGTATGTGCATTTCCTCTGGGTCGTTAAAAGGTCCTTTCCTTTTTCTTGTTCAATAGTACTGTTTTTCTTGCACCTCATGTTGGAAAAAATAAAAAAGAATTGATGCTCTCTGATATTTTCGATTAAATACAATTTGAGGGCTTGCCTTGAATCACTTTTAGTTGGGTCTTGATCAAATTCTCTTCTCAGGAACTCACATGCACAATTCTCAGTTCATCCCTCCATCTTTCACTCTGGAATGCATCGTTCTCCGGCCTTCAGCATTTATTGCTGGAACTATCCTTCCTTGAATGAACCAGGCACCAATAGATTCACTCTAACCCTAACCTCACAATTTCTACCCACTTCCTTTTTCTGTTTGTGTGTGTGTACATACAAAGATATATATATGATTAGAAACAGAAAAAGAAACATTATTTTGACAACTTTACAAATTTATGTAACCACCAGGAGCAAATTTCAATGACCCCTGTATGTTTTCGTACTTACAGTCCTCTCCCTTAACTGCCTACCTGTCCTCTTGAATTGTTTCCCTGAAAAGGTGAATCTTGTGTATTTTCTATAAGACAAAGGAGTTGCGATCTGAAAGTCTTGGGGAAGACTTCCTGATGCCAAAGCTTGCCATCACCCTCGACCTGCCCCAGGGCCTGGGTACTCCTTTAAAAGCCCATGATCTCTGCTAGTCAGGGAGATGGATCTGAGGATTGTGGCAGCTTCTTCTGTTCTGACAAGCAAACTTCATTGTCTCAATAATTGGATCTTTGTGCACCAAGCAACTGGACCTGAACTGAAACTTCCCTTGTGGTTTTGACAGCATGTGTGCTTGTAATTTTATTATCTCTCAAAATCTAAAAGTGTACAATAGGTATGACATCTGTGGCCAAAAGTTGATCCTCACAATACTGGGTCCTGCAGCTTCCTTGCAATTTCATATCTACACGTTCAGCAAACATTTTGAAGGTTTGTTTTAGGTTTTTCATTTTCTAGTGATCTAGGCAGGGCCGGTGCCACCTGGGTACTGACTATAAGAACAGAAGCAGCATTTTTTGACGTTTTTGTTTACAACATAGCTGTTGTATCTTGTATTCAATGACATGATTAATAGAAAGGACAATTTTTAAGCATTTAGGAAACATCCTCATTGACAAATTGCTCTGGCATATTTTCATCCCATTTTAATATCAATGGGTGTGATTTTCTCTCTTTTTGCACTGCCTTTTACACATACTACCACACAGAATACGCAAACTTATCACTCGTCTCCTGTGAAGAAATGTAAACAAGATAGTCTCCGTTTAAGTCACAAAGCCGTTTATCCTCATAGCTGGTCCTTGCTATCGACACATAAAACATGCCAAATGTGAAGTGTCAACAGAAATAGGATTTTACTTTAACCTGCCTTCCTTTTCTTTAATTGTGAAAACTGGAGTTTCTTTGCCTTCCCTAGAACCAACAGCAGAGTGATTTCTTTGAATCATACCCATACTTTCAGAAAGCGTAGGCATTTAGGTATTAAGCATAATGTGCCTACATTTTTAACATAGAATAAAATAGCAATATGAAATAGGCATTAGTTCATTTCTGGAAAAACTAGTCATTAACACAAAGTTAAAAACATCTACCGATTACATAAATTGTACTTTCAAAACTACTGCTGTTTTGCTCTTGATATTTGCCCTGGTCAGTATGATCATCTCTGTCTTTCCTACACATTACATGAAAGTTATCAACATCACACCATGGAAAGGGCCTGTGATCTCTAACATGCAGTGTTCCCTTCCTACTCCAATTTGTAATTTTTCAAAATCCTGCAATAATTGTGGTTTATAACGACAGAAACAAACTTAAGGCCAAATTAAACAATTGATACCTAAAAGGCACACATCTGCAATTGTCATCTAATGTCAGTGGGAATCGGGGACACTACGGATGGCTGTGCATGGAGATTAATTAAGCCATCCAAGGTCAATGTTTCATTGTTCTTATTTAAAAAACAACAACATAGAGAAACGTGAGCAGGTTTTTCTCCATTCTTTCTCTCTCTGTTTCTTTGACATGTGGTACTAGCATTTTATCCCTTCTTTAATTAGCTACCTTGTTATAAGTAGAGAATGGACAGGATTCTTCTAGTTATTTTCTTCACTTTGTCAGTGTACTTAGAATGCATTCAAAGCATTCAGATTGGGGCAGCGCCTGTGGCTCAAAGGAGTAAAGCACCAGCCCCATATGCTGGAAGTGGCAGGTTCAAACCCAGCCTGGGCCAAAAAAAAAAAAAAAAAAAAAAAAAGCACTCATATTGTGTGATGAGATAACAGTCATGTCAAAACCATTTGGTATTTAACTAATTCATCAAATACACACCAAACACCCTTTCTAATTGCAAAATATATACTGATAGGACAAACTGATACTGAACAAAACCCATTTTTTAATAAGTGAAGAAATAAGAAATCTGTGCTTTATAATATTTTAAACAGTATTTTCCACAAAAATGACACTTAGTAATTTAAAAAATAATGTTGAAATTGCCAGTAAATAATTTTAAAAGAAATAATTTAAAAGACAGTTAAAATTCTTTGCAAAAATGTATTCCTTTGAAGGATCTTTTTCTTAAGATCATGTCTTAATGAAAATTTATACAGTAATAATATTTTATATTCACTGACACTTGTCAGACTTTAAAGCCTATTCATTCTCATTTCCATTCAAATATTGTAGAAGATAATCATTATAGCCCTCAATTTTCAAAAGGTTGAATGTGAGTTTTCTTATAATTGTATCTAATTTCAATTCAATCTAATGACATCAAATGGAAAAAAGACATTTGTCTGTTTTTTCTTTATATTTTTTTCATCATTGAGCAGAAACCATCACATTCTTTACTACTGAGCAAATATCTTAGAATCATTTAAGTGAGCAAGACTAAAAATGGAGGCACTGATAACCCATAAATGGTTGTTAATAATAGTTCATAATGGATCCTATAAAAAAATACAGAACCCTAAAAAAATAAATAAATAAAAAATAGACTCTGCACCTGTAACACGATGGTTACGACACCAGCCACATGCACCAAGGCTGGCGGGTTCAAGCTTGGTCCAGGCCAGTTAACCAACAATGACAACTAAAACTACAACAACAAAAATAGCCAGGCGTTGTGGTGGGTGCCTGTAGTCCCAACTACTTGGGAAGTTGAGGCAAAAGAATCACTTAAGCCCAAGAGTTTGAGGTTGCTGTGAGCTGTGATGCCGTGGTACTCTACCAAGGGTGACATAGTGAAACTCTGTCTCAAAAAATAAATAAATAAATAAATAAAAAGGAAAGAAATGAAGGAAGGAAAGAAAGAAAGGAAAAGAAGAACCCTAAAATTCTAAAAGGATATTTCTCACCTTACATGACACATTCAAATCCGACATTCCAAACATCACTATTACCAAGTTCAAGGGTATGGCTGGGTTTAGATGGTAGATGATTTTTTCTGGACTATGGACCTCCCCCAAATTATAGGTCAATAGATATTGTATTGAGGGATAACATTATAATGTTGTACATTGCTTATATTTTTGAATGCTTTTATTTAAGAAAATTATTTTTGAAATATATACAAAGTGTGTAGTTTATACCTCAACCAACCAAATGCGGTAACCATGCTGCAATGTTGTAAAATACTTGTATTTTATTAAATATATACATGAGCTCATATGTCAGATTACCAGTATAACCCAAATGTCTTCCAGTTAATGAAACTGCTAAATGTAAAACTTATATATTGGGTCATTGAATTTACTTAATAATTAAGGATTTACTTTTCTTTTGTTCATTTTATAACAAAGGATAGAATATGAAATAAATTGCTCTTAATTTCATAAAACCTAAATATCAATGGCCTTGTTTAAAAATCCAGTGTAGACTAGAGGATCCTAGTTTCTGTTCTTCTAACTTATCAGCAATTATTTTTATTAATGGCTCAACTTTATAGAGTCTTTAAAAAGCATTTAACTTAGTTTCCAAAATTAAGTTTAAAAATCAACTGATCGTTGATATTCATGTAACTCCACTTGTATTAGAAATGCCCAGGAAGTCTGTAGAGCATCCAGATGCATCAGTGAGTGTCTTTTATTGAGGAAATATAGAACTTCTTTCATTACATAAATGAGTCAAGTGGTGGACAAGAGAACTTCTACCACAAATGCTTCATAGGTGCTCCCACCTGTATTAAACACCATCACATGTTGGTACATATTAGACAATTAATAGGTGAAGGTTCTCATTAATTCTTGGACTTTTGTTTTTACTGGTGGAAAAAATTACAACAATATCCTAAACTTAATTTATATAAGCACCATTTTATACACAGGGAAAGTGAGTCTTGGAAAGGGCAAGTAGCTCTTCTGATTTGGGGGGCTATTGTTTACATTTTAAATAAATATTTGGAAGTATATATGTATGTACTCACAAATATGCTTTAATGTGATGGGAATAACTTACATTCAAAAGTGTTGGAAGACAGGTGAACAACCAATTTTGGAAGTATGTATGTATAAGCTTTAGATTTAGGGAAATAAGATGCCTACAGTTTTAGCTTTCCAAGTGTTGTCCTGCCATGAGGTTGTCTTCTGTGGTTTTCATTTGTTTTATTCTTGTTCATTTACATCTGAAAGAAGTTATATGCTGAGCTTTTCTGTAAAAGATGATTCTGTTATTTATTTTTTATGCTGTTTAATTTTTTTAAATTTCAGATTAATATGAGGGTACACACCGTTAGGTTATACATTTAGGTTTGCATTTGTAAGGTAAAGTCTGAGTTGTAGTTGTATTCTTCAGCCAGGAAGTGTGACATATACCTATGGATTGTACTTGCTTGGTGGGAATGTACCAAGGCCCCCCTGAATTTAATTGGGTTTTCTCTACCATGAGCCTGTAGTTATAAGTCTACTAGTTACGACTTAGTATTGAGTACATGGAATAAGTGTTTTTCCATTCTTGTGATACTTTACTTAGGAGAATGTTCCCCCAATCCTTCCAGGTTGTTAAAAAATATAAAATCTCCATCTTTTTATGACTGAATACATGTATTCCATGGTATACATATACCACAGTTTATGAAGCCATTCATAGGTTGAAAGACACTTGGATTATTGCTACATCTTTGTGATTGTGCACTGTGCTGCTATAATAAACATTTGAGTGCAAATGCCCTTATGGTAAAATGCCTTTTTTCTTTTGAGTGGATACCTAGTGATGGAAATACAGGATCAAATGGAAGACCTACTTTTAGTTCTTGGGGGAGTCTCCATACTTCTTTCCATGAAGGCTGTACTAGTTTCCAGTTCCACCAACAGTGGATGAATGTTCCCTTCTCTCCAAATCCACTCCAGTATCTGCTCCTTTGGGCCATTCTCAGTCAGTGGGATTAGGTGTATTTCAAAGTGGTTTTGATTTGAATTTCTCTGATAATTAGGGACAATGAGTGCTTTTTCACTTGTTGGTTGGCCATTTGTCTATCCTTGCGGCAAACAATTCTGTTTAAGTCTTTTCCCAGTGACTAATGGGGTTGTTTGGCTTTTTTCTTGTTGATTAGCTTGAGTTCTTTGCAGACTCTGGTTATTAGCCCATTGACAGATTTGTAGCATACAGATATCTTCTATCATTCTGAAGGTTGTCTCTTTGCTTTGTTAATTGTGTGTGTCTTTAGCTGTACAGAAACTTTATAACTTCATCATGTTCTATTTATTTATTCTGCTATTGTTGCAATTGGCAATGGTGTCTTCTTCATAAATTCTTTTCTGAGGCCAGTAATAATTAGAGGCTTCCCCACACTTTTTAGAGATTTTATAATTTTGTGTCTTAGATTCAAATATTTTATCCTGTATGAATTTATTTTTTTAAGAGGTGAGATATACAAGTCCAGTTTCAGTCTTTTACATGTGGCTAACTAGTTCTTCCAGCACCACTGACTGACTAGAAATTCTTTTCCCCAGTATATGGCTTCTTCTTTAATTTCTCTCTCTTCTTATTTCTCTTACTTTCTCCTTCCCTTTCATCTTCTTTTCCTCTATGCTTCAAGGTTGAGATGGCCATGGGTGTTTGGCTATTGTCTCATGTCTCTTCATATTCCAGGGCTATATCCTGTCCCAGATAGATCAGGTCTAGCCTGGAGACATCAAGGCCATTTCTCAGCTGTGTAATCTCTCAGCATCCTCCCTGTGGGCCTCCCAGTACCTCCAGGTCACAGGGTAGCAAAGATTGTGGCAGTCTCCTGGGCCTCCTGAAGCAAATGAAAAAGAACGTTTAAGATGAAACTGAGTTTCCCAGATATGCCAGGTTAAGACACAAAGACCCAGCTTGATTTTTGAAAGGATTTATTTAAACAAAGGTCTTACAACTCACAGAGAATAAATACACGCTTAACTTTCATGATCAGGATGCCGATACAATTTCATCCCCATTCTCACCACACAAGCACAAACATAATAAAATGGATTAACCAAAATTCTCAGGTAGTAGATCATTTTAGGTATTTTCTGATTAACTATAACATACACAATTTCAATTCTTATTACTAAATAGCTTCTTTCTAAAAGCTTTCCATTAGCTTTTTTTTTTTTTTGCATGTAACAAATATTCAACAAAAGTAAAATTTATCACAAAAATTATTCTCCTATTTATTTGGAACTAGTGATTCACATATATATATATATAATTTTAGGCATAATTTTTACTGATCATAAGGTATAAAATGATTTCTATTAAATAACATTATTTTGAAAGCACTTTTAGGTTCATAGCAAAATTATGAGGCAAGTATAGAGATTTCCCACACACTGCCTTCCCCCACACATGCACTAACCACATGGCCCACAGAGTGATATATTTGTTACCGACATATCATAGTAATCTAACATCTACAATCTACATTAGAGTTCATTCTTGCTCTTGTACATTCCATGGGTTTGAGCCAATATAGAATGACATGAATCTACCATTAAAGTGTCATAGAGAACATGGCCATACAAATCATGTGCTCCACCTATTCATCCATCCCTCCCCCAGCCCTTAGCAACCACTGTCTCTGAACATCTGTTGTAGGTTTTTATGTGAACATAAGTTTTCAGCTCCTTTGGGTAAACATCAAGGAGTGTAATTGTTGGAATGAATACTGTAATCTTTAAAAAAAACAAATAGTTCATAGTTTTATGAATTTTCTCTTCCTTAAAAAAACTTTACAGAAAAATCCTATGTTTTATATTTTACTTATAATTTTAGAAATCTTTGCAGTTAGTTGATATAATGATTTAAAATTGGGCATAATGATGTTTTTGTGTGGCCACTTTCTTTATATCCTTTGGTTTATATTATTACAAACTAACAATCAAATGAAATATTTTAAAAGAAATTTTGTAATTATAATAAGTGTTTTATTAACCTAATAATATCTGTGGTTATTGTTCTTACTAATTTTAACTGGTGTGTGAACTGACATCACAAATATGCATTATATGTTGTTTAATGTCCTGGTCTGTGACAATCTTTAAGACAATTATAGAAAATACTCAGGGATCTAAACGTCTGCCAATTGATCCTGTAATTCCTTTACTAGGTGTATATCCAAAGACCCAAAACTGCTTTATAACAAAGATATTTGCACCAGATTGTGCACTGCAGCTCAACTCATAACAGCCAAGTCATGGATGAAGCCCAAGTGCCCATCGACCCATGAATGGATTAATAAATTGTGGTATATGTATACTGTGGAATATTATGCAGCCTCAAAAAATATGGAGACTTTACCTCTTTTATGTTTACATGGATGGAGCTGGAAGATATTCTACTTAGTAAACTATCTCAAGAATGAAAGAAAAAATATCCAATATACTCAGTGCTATTACAAAACCAATTTACAATCACTCACACTTTCATATGAAGAATAGATCACAACTATGCCCAAGATGAAGAAGGGAGGAGGGGGGATGCACGGGGAGAGAGAGGTCAGATCGAGGGAGGGTGAATGGTGGGATCACACTTATGGTGCATAATGCAATACATGTTGGATCTATTAGTATAGAGGATAAATGTCTTAACACAATAATTAAGTAAACAAGATGAGGTATATATTAACCAGTATGATGTAAACGTTCCTAATTCTATATGAAATCAGCACATTGTATCCCATAAATGCATTAATGTACACATGATCTATGTGTTTATGATTTAATTTAAAAAATAAAATGAATTTAGAAAAAAGAACAGATAAACTGTTATAATCATGCAACGGATGACTCTACAAAATGAAAATAAAATTGGGCAACAACTGTGGCTCAAAGGAGTAGGGTGCCAGCCCCATATGCCAGAGGTGGTGGGTTCAAACCCAACCCCAGCCCAAAACTGCAAAAACAAACAAACAAACAAACAAACAAAATGAAAATAAATTAACTAGTACACACATCACTAGTGAATCTCACAAGTACAGTGTGGACTTAAAGAAGCCAGTTACAAAAGAATAGGTATCACCTGACTTCATTTATGTGAAGTTCAAAACCCAGCAAAGCTAATCTCTGGTATCATAAGTCATAATAGTGGTCCCTTTAAAGAGGAAAATTCTGGCAGTGGTGGGGAGGAATGTAGGGAGGGCTCTGGGTGTTGGTGATGTTCTGTTTCTTTACCTGGGGGGTATATTTACTTTGCAATAATTAATCTGTAATTCACTTAAGGTTTGTGTACTTTTCTGGACATATACTTTAAAAAAATAAAGAAAAAAGATTTATCTAAAATTTAAAAAAGACAATTATTTAACTGATTTTTAAATAAATTTGGAAGCCCTGTTGGCAGTTATGGAATTCAATATACTTACCTTATTCTTAAAAGAATTGGAATTAAATATAACTTTAAACAGGATGACAAGCATCAATAGCTTAATGAAAATAAACTCAGATGCAAGTTTTGGACTTCTGGTGGAAATCTGCCAAAAAAAAAAGCTTTCCCTAGATAATAATTACTGTAATCATAATAGCAGTGAACAATGGCTTAAACATGACCTTCACACATATCCTTTTAAAAATCACAAAGCTCTTAAAAAATAACATGGTCAATAATAGGGGTATGTGAATGAGTGTGAAAAGCCAGCGTGCCAAGAAATGAGAAAGCAGGTGGCCCACACAAACAAGACACCACCAAACCTGCTGGGATAATTCAGATCATTAATTTTGTCCCAGAATTGGCAACTGTTTTAAAATTGATGTATTTTGCCACCCTTTTTAATTTTACTTATAATTTTAGAAACCCTTTCTATGAGTTGATATAATAATTTAAAATTGGGCACTAATGGTGTTTTTATTTGGCTCCTTTCTTTATATTCCTTTGGGTTGTATTCTTATAAACTAACAATTGAATGAAATAGTTTAAAAGAAATTATATAATTCTAGTAGTAGGAGTTTTATTAATATATATCTATGGTTATTTTTCTTACTAAATTTAACTCATTCACAGTATGTGCATACATACACATATATAGTGTGTATATATGTGTGTAATGTATATCATATACATAATACTCATATATATGCATAAATACATATAAATACACAGATTGTACACACACACACATATATATGTATATATATATATAGAGAGAGAGAGAGAAATCAAACTTCTATTTTTCTTGGGAATTTGAATAATTATGGAGAGTGCATAATTATACAAAAAATGTAAATTATCAGAAATATGAATGTTGGTGACACAAAGACCAGAGTTTCAGTAATGACCTGTTTAAGTCTTTGTTAATTGTCTGAGGCTACAAATCAAATCATTGGTATTTCTGGAGAAAAACATGGCTTTGCTGTGGTTTATAATAATGTCTTGCTTCAGTAATCACATAATATCTTCTATTTCTCAAAAAAGTTCTTAGGAGAATCAACAGATTCAAATGTTACTATGAATAGGAAACTGGAGTGTAAAAGTCAAGAATGGGGTTGGTGCCCTCAGTTAAGCAGTCAAATCACTCAAAAAGTCTAGTTAGTATGATCAAGATTGCACTTTTTTGGTGTCCTATATTTTAAACAGAAAAATTTCAAAGAAAATGTTGACCTTATAAAAAGGACAAATGATTGAATTCTCCTATGCTTTAGGCCTTAGTAAACAAAGTGTTATTTCATTTTATAACTTGGGTAATTTCATCAACTGTTTTCTATATTTATATGTCCTTATTCTCCATGAGCTCTCTTCAAATGAAATAGACCTGGCTTGGCGCCTATAGCTCAACCTGCTAAGGCGCCAGCCACATACACCTAAGGTGGTGGGTTCGAATCCCCAGCCCAGACCTGCCAAACAACAATGACAGCTGCAACCAAAAAAAATAGCCGGGCGTTGTGGCGGGCGCCTGTGGTCCCAGCTACTTGGGAGGCGGAGGCAGGAGACTCGCTTGAGCCCAGGAGTTGGAGGTTGCTGTGAGCTGTAATGCAATGGCACTCTACCCAGGGGGACAGCTTGAGGCTCTGTCTCAAAAAAAAAAAAAAAAAAAAGAAATAGACCTTTTCTGACATTTTTCAGCTTAATTTTAAAATCATATATATATATAAATGCCTATCATATGTATATCATATATATATATTTTTAATGCCTCCCCAAGGATAAGAAGATTATGATGATAATTAAAAAGAAGAAGAATTGGACACATTGATGAAGACCAAGGTGAAGAAGATGCAGTTGATGAAGGGGTGGAAGGAAAGGAGGATGAAGGGAAAGGTGACGGACAGAACATTCATGGATTCCAACCTTCCACTTAAAAAATTCTACAGTTCCTGGGAGCAAGTTTGTTTTGTTCTGTTTTTTCCCTCTTGCAATCTGTTGCCCAGTTCTTGAGGTCTCTTTTTCTACATTCCAGTTCTCAACTTATTTGGGATGAGGGGATACCTTGAATAGAATCCAATGGGAAAAGAATTTCTACTCCTTTCTCTTTTAAATTCATTTTTATCCCATCCTGTCTGAGCGGAAACTGTGTAGAATCAACACCATCACACTCTGTGTGAAAAGACGAAAACCTGCTCTATCTTTGCTCTGCTGGAAGCTGGAGAGTGCTAGGTCCTTGGATAGTAGTGCATAGAATTCTAGCTTTTAAGTACATCACATCTCCATGTGAATACGGACAGTTAGCCATTTGCCAACAGTAGCTGCCTACCCTCTCTTACGTATAAAAAGAAAAGAAAATTTTAAAAAATGGGATTATAAAAGGTCACCAAAGAGTGGATTAGAGATGTGAGGGTAGGTTAAATGGGCCATTGGACAACACGACTTCTCCCTTGACAGGAGAATTGTGATGTTTAATGTAGATCATTGACGTTTAGGATGACAGTTTTAAAATGAATTCTCCCCTAAGGATGCCTTGAGTCCTGTCAATTGATGGGAGAGTTAGCAGAACTTGTAGGATCTTATTTGGAACTGACATTGTTTATTGAAATTTAGTTCCTAGTTATTTTTTCTTTTAATTTTCTTTTTGTTTCACTGAAAAGAAAGATAATGCCCAGTTATGTTAAAAGTGTGTAAATCATTTTGTTTTGGTAAAACTAAATGTGTATAAAAAATGTCTTCCCAATTAATTTTGGCCTAGACTGATAACTGACTTCATTTAACATTAGAGTTCCAGAGTATTTTGCAGAAACTCGTATTTCAATCCCTCATAACAAAATTAGTAAATTTGTTGTATCATCAAAACATTGTTCCATCATTTAATACCATTTAAAACACATAGATTTATTAACAATTATTTAGTATTATAAAATAAAGGCATTGCCGAAGAATAGTTTTTCTTTCTCCTAGAAATTTTAGAATAAATTCTTAGTTACAAAATTTTGTGATGATCAGCTTTTTGAGAATATAGGGATAATCACGTTCACTATATCAGTCCTCTTTGAATTTCAAAACAAGAACAGAACCAATTTTGATCATTGAGTTTAAACATACCAAAAGTGGAAGTAAAAACACATAATTCCAATGGCCAGCTTTTTTCCAGAAACATCTCAGACTACTTTCTATCAGCATGGCTATGTTTACATAAATTTGCAGATGAAGCCAAACTTAGAGTCTTCTTTCTTGGCTGTAATCAAGGTCTCATACTAATTCTAAATGGAAGTTTCTCAACAAAGGTAGTATCGCCCCCTAGGGGTATTGTGGAAATTTGTGAGTTCTTCGGTTATAGCTATGATTGAAGAAATACCACTTTATTAATAGAAGGATGCTAAAATTGCTAAATATCCTACAATACATGGTACAATCCCTAAGGCATAACAAACAAATAAATAAATATTCTTTATCACACACCAATGTCAACACACAGACAGGGAATCAGTGTATGTGAAATGCTCATAATTGTGTCCACTTATAACCTGTGTACGTTATATTTTATTTACAAAGATTTTCCTCTCAGCTTTATTTAACAGGAAACATTCCAGGAATGATATTACTATTTAACTTGAAGGAAGATGGTACTGTATTTGTTTGGAAGTCTACCAGGTGTTACTCAACGTGTTAGAAAATCACAGTAACAACCATGCCACCACTCTGTATTTAAATTGCTAATGAAATGGACCTGTGCCAGTCTGCCTTTGTTGTGATCACATCCTTATTATGCAGATGTGTTGTCTATAAATTTCAGGACAGTAAAGCAAGCACTACAAAATATTTGTTGTCCATACATTAGCAAGACAACGGGCCTAAGAAGGTCTGGAGCCACTAGATAACACTGGGAACGGCAGACTGAACCTCTTTAGAGCTTATGAAGTCAATGTTTTGCCTGGTTAACGTTACACCTTTTCTAATAAAGGGATAGTCTGGAAATTTCATGTTCTATGTGGTGGGAAGGAGAACAGGAATAAAAGAGATAGTATAATTAATCCTAGTATTTTCTATGGGGGGGAGGGGGTACCAACTAGAGGCTTATGCGGCTTATCTTTCAGCAAGTTTACAATGGTGGGCCTGGCAGTATTAGGGAAAGCCAGGCTTTCCCTAATAACAAGCTCTCTGGTTTCCTATCCAGATATTTTGTGGGCAATGAGTAGAGTGACAGGCCGAGAAGAAGGTTTATCTGTTGTCTCTTCTACCATTTCATTGATGCTTTACCTCTTATAGAATTTTCTATTACTCTCTGCTTATTGACCTTCATATATCATCCATCTAGCTAGTTAGATAAACGGTTCTGCTATTATCTTTTTCCGCAATAGTTTTGATATAAAATCGTTTTTAAATTTCAGCATCCACACCTTAAGATCTTTATGTTTATGTTGTGACTGGAGCCAAATTTTGAAGGCAAGTCTTCAAAACCTTTTAAAAATAGCATGTACGTGGTGTACTTTCACAGTTTCTGTATAGCAAAGATCACCTGTTCCTTCTCCTCATGAAAGACAGCTTAATATAAAATTTTTGTGGTACAAACTTAAGATACATATTGATGCACCTCCATGGACATAAGGCATATATTTGGGGAAAAGACAATCGCGTATATGTTCATGTTTTCTCATTTGATAGCTGATTCTGAGATTTTTTAATCTTAAAACGAACATCTTTTTAATAAAGTGTACCAGCATTCTTTTGATAAGAAAGTATAGAACATTACCATCATTATTTTTGCTATTCCATTTTTTTACTTCAGAAAAATGTGTCTGAATTCTATTTTATTCTTCCTTTCCCATTGCTCAAAATGTCTTATTCATACCAACCTCTAAAGCTTGCCCTGCGTTTCTGTTTCCTGTTTTGCCCAGCAGTTACATGTTCCTGTATTAACTTGATATTTTGAACTTTTTCCTTTGCAGTCTAGGGGAGCCCTCAGTGCCAATGCCAACCTGTATGGCTCTGAGAGGGGGTTTAAAACGTGACTATTTGGGTTCCATTTTCCTTATAATTCTTCCTTCTTTCCTTCATGTCCTCTGACATCTCATGTTCTTGTCCATTTATCTCGACCTGCTCCTTGGGGAATTCTAATGTCATTTAATAAAAAACTTCATTGGTTTTCATTGATGAGAATGAACAAATTTCTTACATTTTTTTCCAATGGGCCTTTATTTCTGACACAGCAATTAATTCTTACATTTTAGAGATTTTGGGGTTCATGTAATATTAATGCATACAATGGCTTGATCAGGGAATAAGACATTTTGACTCTAGGATTTGACCCTGCCCTTTCAATGCAGCAAATGTTTTTTTTTTTTCTTATTCATTTCTTGAGTTTTTTTTTACTAATTATTTTTTAATAAATCATAAACTTTGTACATCGATGCATTTATGGGGTTCAGGGTACTGCTTTGATATACAGCGTGAAATGTTTGAACCAAATAACACATCCATCATTTATACTCATTTCTTAATAGTTTTGAAATGTACAATTATACTCATTTCTTAATAGTTTTGAAATGTACCATTGATTGCATCATGCACTAGGTGAGGTCCCCTCAAATACCCTCCCTTCTCCCATATGGGAAATTTCCTACATTGTATTTTGAATCCTGAGCTAATTATTTCCCGGGGATCGTTTTTTTTATGATGTTTGATGACAGTTTCACTTTTCTGACTCCTTGCTGGTTTAGTTTTTCGTTGTGCCTCTGCATTGTCCTTGTCTCTGTGGATCCCTCTCTTAGAGACATAAGTGCACACACGTAAGCAGTTTGTATTTCAATTCCTAATGTACAGAAGGCTTTTCATTTACTACTCAAGACTCTTTTCTACATGTGTAAGCCTTGGTGCCATGGTCTCATGAAAGGTATAATTCATAAAAGTCTCATCTCCTCAGAACTTCAGAGAAACCTGTTGGGAGGCAGGGTGCCACTTCAATCATCACGTACTTTCCACACAATTGTTTTCTGGAAAGAGAGAGAGAGAGACAGATGAAAACAGTCCTCTAACTACCCACCAAAACCTCCATCATGCAATAGAAGAATGGCTGCCAAGTTCTCTGCTTAGAATGGTCCCTTTTCTTTATCATTCAGGAGTGAGAAGCATATTTAAATGAGAAGTATATTTAAATGTCCAGGTTTTCTCTGTTCTAGATATAGGCTAGACCAACTAGATGGATATTTAATACTATTCAATCAACTGCAATCTAACTACATTTTGACAATAACTTCAATGTCGCTTTTAGTTTTCAGTGCAGTGAATTAGCATTTTCTTTGTTTTTAAGGGAAAGGTGTGATTTAGAGATCATGATGGTCTAGGTAGAGGATGCGGCTTGTGGACGGCTAATAATGACATAAATTTTCAGATGCAAACTTTGAGGTCTTGTGAGACAACCAGGTCAAGGTGTTTGCTGGGCAGTTTGATCTATGGGACTATACTGGGAGGAAACGCTGACACTGAAGTTACAGAGTGAGGAGTCACAGAGTACATGTGACATTTAAAGCTCTAGGGCTAAGAACAAAAAGCCTGGGATACACAAATCATTAATTAATCAAGAAGTAATTGGAAAAAGAAGCAGGAATAAATTGCGTGACAGAATATAAAAGAAATCTTCAGAAGAAACGTGTTTGCAACAGTGGAAAGTGCAGAGAGGTTAAGCAGGATAAACCCAAGAGACCTGACCTTTTAGAAATCTCGGTAATATTTAAGACACGCGTATAAGAGGAGGGGTGGAGGCTAAACCCCTAAATCCATAATGCAGTCAACTGATGAGCAGATGGAAAGTGAGACTGTGACTGTTAAATACACTTTCAAGAAATCTGCCTTTGATGCAGGGGGATGAATAGGAATAAAAGTTTGCTGGGGAGAGAGAGTCAAGAGGCTTTCTTTTTAAATAAAAAGTTTAGGCTCGGCGCCTGTGGCTCAAGCGACTAAGGCGCCAGCCACATACACCTAAGGTGGCGGGTTTGAATCCCCAGCCCGGGCCCGCCAAACAACAATGACAGCTGCAACCCAAAAATGGCCGGGCGTTGTGGCGGGCGCCTGTGGTCCCAGCTACTTGGGAGGCA
>NW_003852432.1:4514713-4574253 GCF_000181295.1 Otolemur garnettii
AAAAAAAAAAAAAAAAAAAAAAAGTTTATAAAATTGAGTTCACCGATAAGATTGAAAAGTGGAAGGATTAAGCATATTGTTATCAGAGGAAACAAAGCTTTAGGCAGAAATTAATTTGTTGTATTGAGCCTCAGCGGTGTTTTTGTTATTTAAAGATTTAAGAGATGCATAACTGTGGGAAAGCATACTTGGCAACACAGGGAAGTGGTTAACAGCCTGGACTCAGGAGCTAGACTGCCTGCATTTGCATCCTGGTTTGGCCACACACAGCTGTGTGAGCACATCTTCCCACCACAAACTCTGCGTCTGAATGCACATACATTGCCTTTCCTCATGTGGCAATGTAAGAACTCTTTATCCTGCAGCGGGATAAAAGATTAGTGGATTATTCCAATAGTGCACAGATACTATATTATAAAAATCTCCCATTTTAAAAACATACAAAATTGGACCCCCACGCTAGCACCATTTTTCTGCTTCCATATGCAAAATTCTTAGAGAACGTTGCCTGTGCTGGCTGCTGACATTTCTAATTCCTGTGGTCTCTGATGAACTCACCCCTGCACAGCTTTGGCTTCATCTCTCTACCAAAATTGGTGTTTCATTTTTTCATTAGTGAAAAATGGTATCAACACAGAGTAATTCCTCTTTGAAGAGAGAAAAATTCCTGGGGTTTACAAAATCTATTGCTTTAAAGAAATATATATAAATCAAAATCTCCTATATGTTAAAAACAGAAAAATGAACAATGGTTCTTCTATATTCATCAATTATAAATAATGACCCAAAGCAGCAAGGCCTTGGTCACAAGAATGCAAAAGAGTACAGCCATTTTGGAAAGAGGTTAGTACTATCATATAACTTGCCAGGTCTATCTCAGTAATTCCTCTTCCGGCTACTAAGAGAAATAGAAGGGCAGCAGATAGTATCTGTGGTTCCCACTCACCATGATCTCCAGCCCCTGGAGTTCAAGTACTTTTTAAACCCTCTCCCCTTGAATGAGGGCACGACCTATGACTTGCTTCTAACCAACAGAACATGGCAAAGGTGATAGTAAGTCCATCCTCCCTGGGATTGTATAATATTATCTAAGACTTAGTCTTGCTACCAGTCAACCCAGAGACTCAAAAGTAATGGCTATATGGGGGAAGCAGATTATGTGACGGACTTATGTATGTACCCAGACTTTAGGTGGCCTCTAGCAGGAGGAGACAGCCTCCAATTATCAAACAGCAAGAAATTAAGACCTTCAGTTCTAAAACAACAAAGAAATAAATTCTGTTTTCTCCCTGAGTAAGCTCGGAAGCAGATTCTTCCCAAGGTGGATCTACCTCAAGGTCAGAACTTAGCTCTGTAACCTTGATTACAGACTTGCAGAGGTTGTAGTTAATCCTGCCTAGATTACTGCCCCAAAGAAATTGTGAGATAATAAATAGTTGCTGTTTTTAACTAATATGTTTTTTTTGAGAGAGTCTCACTTTGTCACCCCAGGTAGATTGCCATGGCATCATAGCTCACAGCAACCTCAAACTCTTGGGCTCAAGCAATTCTCTTGCCTCAGCCTCCCAAGTAGCTGGGACTACAGGTGCCTGCCACCACACCTGGCTATTTTTTAGAGATGAGGTCTCACTCTTGCCCAGGATTGTCTTGAACCTGTAATCTCAGGCAATCCACCTGTCTCAGCCTCTGAGAGTACTAGGATTACAGGTGTGAGCCACTGCACCCGGCCCCAGCTAATAAGTTCTTGATAATTTTTCATGGGCAATGTAAAAGTAGTGTAGCATGTTATCTACCTGAAAACTGATAAGCAAATATTTGTATCAGCATTATCCTTAAAAGTCAAAACCTAGAAACAGCTCGAATATTTTACATCTAATGAACAGATAAACAAATTGTTATGTAGTCATTTAGTGGAATGCTACCGCAAAATGAACAGAATAGACTACTAAACATACAACAGGAAACATCTCCATGTTCAGGGAAAGAAGCCAGACATAAAGGAGTTTATGTGGTATGATGTTAAGAAAATTCTAGAAAACGCCAAAAATGTAGTAAAGAATGCAGACCAGTGATTTCCTGTGGTTGAAGAGGAGGGTGGGGGACTGACTGCAAAAAGCCATAATAGAAATGTTTTTAGGATGACAGAAATGTTCTAAATCAGCATTGTTTAATAGGACTTATTGTTGTTGTTGTTATTGTTGTTGAGACAGAGTCTGACTCTGTTGCCCGAGGCTAGAGAGCCATGGCATCAGCCTAGCTCACAGCAACTTCAGACTCCTGGGTTCAAGCCATCCTCCTTCTTCAGTCTCCTGAGCAGCCAGGACTACAGGCTATCCTCAATAACACCTGGCTAATTTTTCTATTGTTAGTAGAGATAGGGTCTCCCTCTTGCTCAGGCTGGTGCAATAGAACTTTATGCTGGATATAACCTGTAACCTTCTGTGACCAATTTGGCATCCCTAATCACGTATGGCCAATGAAAACTTGAAATGTAGCTAGTTCAAATAAAGAAATAATTTTAAATTTAAAAGTTCACTTTGGACGATATGGTGCTTTATCATTTGTTTATGGTTGTGGTTACACAACTGCACGCATTTGCCAAAACTCATTCAACTGTACACTTTAAATGGGTGAGTCTCATTGTACTGATGATCCCTTAATAAAGCTGTTTAAAAAATAACAATGCAGACAACAGAAATATTTTGTAGTTATAAAAATTACATGAGCTCCTTTTCTCTTTTGCTACTCCCTTTGTCTTCTATATTTGTTTCCTAAGGTTGATGTAACAAAGGATCACAAACTTAAAACAACAGAAATTTAGTGCCTTACAGCATAGGAGGCTGGAATACTGAAGTCAAAGTGTCAACAGAGTTGGTGCCTTCTTCTGGAATCTCTAAAGAAAATCTGCTCTAGGCCTCTCCCTGAGCTTCTGGCGGTTGCTAGCAATCTTTAGCATTCCTTTGCTGGTAACTGCCTCGCTGATTTCTCCATCTTCCCATACCATTCTCTCTGTTTCTCTCTCTAGTCACCCCTCATCTTATAAGAAAACCATTTGGTCTGGAATTAGGGCACATTCTAATTCAGGACAGACTCATCTTTACAAATCTGCAAAGACCCTATTTCCAAATTAGATCACATTCTAAGATCCAAAATTAACATAGACAATAATGGATTATGATCTATTAATGTATTATAGATCCATGACAAGCCACTAATTCCTGCTGATATAAATTAATAAATGAATAAAAGGAAAGTTTTTAAATGGGGCATTTACAAAGTTTCAAGATACCTCTCCACAAAAGTATCATTCATTGCTAAGGGAGAGAAAATAACTTTATGATGAAGAAGGCTGGAGAGGCTACCTTAACCAAGTGATCAAATATCATCACCGGTAATTGAATAGAGTAAGTTGAAATTGTGTGCCACCTAAGAGAATTCAGGGAAAGCACAGTTGGACTTCTGTGATTCTCTTCCCAAAGTTGCAAAACCTGAATCTAATTATGTGAAAGCAGCAGACATGCCCCAAATAACTAACCTATAATCTTTAAAAATGTCCAGGTCATGAAGTCAAGGAATGAAAAGAACTGCTCCATATTGAAAGAGACTAAAAATATAAAACAAGAAAATGTATTGAACTTGGTTTGATCTTTTGCTAGAAAAAACATTACTGTAACATTTGATAAAATTTTAGTGGATTCTGGAGATTAGGTGATAATAATATAACAATACTTATTTCATGATTTTGGTTTCTGTTTTAAGCAAATGCCTTTGGGGGGGGTGAAATACATCATACTAACACAGTCAGGGATAGGGAGGCATCACATCAACACATTCTCAAATGATTTGAGAAAACAGTAAAAGATTTTTGTACTGCTATTACAACTTTTGTGTTCAAGATTGCTTCAAAATAAACTAAATTACAATAAATTGTGAATATTAAATAGTCGTAGATTTTTATGTGCTGAATACTACCATAAAATATAAGGAGAAACTGTTAGGATGACAAAAATTCATGACAATGTATTTTTAAAGCAAATTTATCAGAGTTCTATCAGTTCTTGACAAAATGACAAAAAAAAAATATCAAAAAGATGTATAATTAAGTATTGTTATATAAATCTTAGTAAGCAATGGAGAATGACATTTGTAGGTATTCAGAGAACATTGCACAAATAATTTGTACATGATATTGCATAGAAATTCAAGATGAATTTTAAAATGGTGAAATTGGAAAAGATACATTCTCTTATGCAATACAGTGCAACTAGAAATAATTTTGAAATATTTCAATATCTACAAAAACTGACAAATATTGGAAAGATTAAAAAAATCCATAAAATATGATGAATTACATTAGAACTATAATGATAGTCTATTTAGAAAATAATGCCTATGAGAATATGAAATACCAAAATGTATAAATGTAACCAAGTTATATTTTTCATATTAACCTTTTTTTCCCTTTTTTTTTTTATTGTTTGGGATTCATTTGGGATACTAAGAATTAGGTTCATGATTGCATTTGTTAGGTAAATTCCCTCTTACAATTGTGGTATTCTAAAGTTTTTGCTTTGAAATCATTTCAAACTTACAATAACAATATTTTGCAAGAAGAGTCTGAGTATTTTTCTCTAAATCTTTGAGAGTAATTTGTCAACATCACACATAATTAATTCTGGCGTAGTACAGTTTTCCTATAAATGGCGGACATTTATATGCATGATAAACCCAGTATATCCATCAAAATGGGAAGATTTACAATGAAATAGGAGATTTCTATTTCTACCATCTCTTCTACATCTATTAATATGCCATTATGCCATAAGTAAGGTCTGTTTCTTCTCATCTATTGATTCATTTGTTTCATTTATATCAGTGTTATGGAATTCTAGAATATTCAATGGGCTTTAAACATTCACTGTTATATTTAATGTTATTTTAATGCTCAGATTTTTCCCAGTTTGGCCAGTGGATGTCCCTTTAAGCTGACTTCCTGTCCTTTAAATATATATCTAAGATCATTCTTAGTTCACTGTCTTACTTTCCAGCACAATAGACTCTGGAGTCCTTTTTATTTCCCCTACCACTACCCTGAAATCAGCTTTTTCTCTAAAAAACTCTGGTTTCCTTTAATGGAGAATGGTATTTAGAAGTCAAGGTGTGGAACCATGTGTGCTCATTATAATTGAGATGTCACTGCTACTACGCTCTTTCAGTGGGACAAGTTAGAATATACACACATGCATCTTTCCCCAATATTCACTTATACATATGGAAATTATACATTCCCCCAACACTTCAAACTCACCACAACAAGTGGTGCACAGTCATCCATATTCATGATTTTTTCTCTGGCAATAAGAGAATATATTTACCTATTTTATCAATATCCTTTCTGTAATGAATCTTTTGTCTCCACTAGGCCACAAACTCAGTTGATCACTCTTCTTATTTGGGCTTTCACCCCTGCCCACTCTCCTTACTTCCTTACCCAGACCCTAAACTCTGGCAGGAAACTCACCTACAGTTCTACCTGGAACCCTGTATTGCTTGGCCTCATCATCAACTAAATTATTCAGAGAGGAATAAGGAAAGAGAAGGAAGAATGAAAGAAAAAAATGCAGGTAGAAGATAGGAAGCCCAGTCAATGCACTTTTAATGTAGCCTTCAAATTCAAAAAGTAGAATGTCAAGATTGTATCTACCTTTAAGAAATTGTATTACTAAGAGTAAAAAACATTCTTAATAAACTAAACAGTTAAAATGTCAGGGCCTATAAAGTCTTGACACTACTTGAGAATACATACTTGATTTTAGATGTAGAGTATATTGCCTATATAATTCATAATGATAAATATTTGCGGTAACACTATATACGTTTGTTGCATTTGGCATTTTTACTAACGTGACTGAATCAAATACCTGGATAATCAGACACTGTAAAATTAGTCAAGAGGCATCTTTAGATTAACTAAATAAGAGGATTTGTATGAAATAACTATTTATAGCATTCCCTTAGAGTCGTATTTTAAAACTTTAAAACATCCTTGGACTATGCAAGAAATGCTTTTGATTGCCCTTGCCTACCTTAGAACTCACTATAAATAAATTATCGAGGCTTTCCATCTCTGTAAAGCACCAAAGAGCTCTTGGGTAAGATGCATTTTTAAAATTAAGAAAAAAATCAATTTCTTTTCGTGACATATTACTAATAGCTTTCACCCATCCATTTAGGGTACATGCATCCCTAGCAACACAGAAAGTGAGAGGAAAATTGACAGAATGGTGCCAGGTGCCGGGTCAGTGGATATTTTTATGCTCAACTTGAATTAACTATTTCAAAAACTGCACTTCCCTTTCTCTTTCCTTCTGTGCTATGTGTACTACAAATACATAGTTGCAACATAAAGCTTCCCATGAGCTAACTCCAGAGACTTTTAGTAAGACAGGGTAGAAGGTGCTTTCTAAATTTAGTAAGAGGAAAATCTCAGACGATCTTTTTTATTAATTTCCCTAAGCTTTGCATTCGTCATTCCAAAGCCAAGAATTCTTTGTTCATAGCATTATCATTTGCCAACCCTATTAACAAATTTCTGATAGTTTAAGAAAAGTACTACTATATAAACACAGGTAATACAAACCAAGGACACCAATCAGTGCTTTGATATAATACAATTTTAGCCTATTTCCTCTTTAAAATATGCCTTAACAGGGCAGTGCCTATGGCTCAAAGGAGTAGGGTGCCAGCTGCATATGCTGGAGGTGGCGGGTTCAAACCCAGCCCCGGCCAAAAACTGCAAAAAAAAAAAAAAAAAAAAAAACTACATATATATATATGTATATATACACACACATACATATGCTTTAACAATGTTCTGTAGTCACAGTGTTTCACATGTTGAGATCTTAACCCCCACATGCATGGTATTAAGAGGTGGAGCTTTGGGGAGGTGATTATGTCATGAGGGTGGAGTCCTCATTAATGAAATTAGTGCCCTTATAAAAAGAGTTCCCAGAAAGATTCCTAGCTCCTCCCATCATGTGAGGACACAGTGGGAAGTTTCCATTTGTAAACCAGAAAGCCAGCTGTCACCTGACACTAAGTCTGTTGCCCTCTTTATCTTGGACTTTCCAGACTCTAGAACTGTGAGAAATACATTTCTGTTGTTTATAAGTCATCTCATTTATGGAGTTTCTGTTATAGCAGCCTGAATGAACTAAGGTAGCAACACTTTTACCTTCCAATATGTGAAAATTAAATGCATACAGTCTAAATTCCAACCACAAGCTTATCCATTTCCAGCTATTTTTACCACTTCACCTAGCTACTTCAATATCTGACTTTATCCAGATCTCAAATTTCTTGGTCCTTCACTCTCCTGGATATACTTCTGGTTTCACATCCTTCCCTACCCAGTCCAGACTGTGACTGATCATGTGAAATAACAGTACACCTTATCTCCCTACTAGGTTGCTTAGGTGTTACACAACTTGCAGATTTGTGAAAATACCTTGAGTGTTTTCCAACTTCCTTTGGTCATTCAGCACCAGTCTTTTATTTCTATTATATTATCTTCCATTCTCCTAAAATATTCCCCAAAACATTTTGGTTGAGGCTGTCTTTATCTACATCAGGAAATGTCCTTACAAATTCTTTCACCTAGAAAACAGAAACCAGATAGAGAATGCCCTCAGTTTCAAATGCTCTTCCATTCTGCATATGCCCTCCTTCCACCACCCGCAGGAGAGAAGGAGATGCTCCTTTTTGTAACTGATCTTCCTTTCTATGACTTAATTGCGTGTTCTCCCTTCTCCTACAATGTTGTGCTCGGGCTCCTGCACACAGCACTTTACTATTCATTAGTTTCTTCCACCTGACTAAGAGAGGCTTAACCTTCTATTGCCTTAAAAACAAACATACAAGAAAAACAAAACTACCATAAACTTCTGTGAGTAAATCCCCATATGAGTATTGGTTTTTGTTTCTTTTCTTTCTCTACTAAGCTACTTCTTTTATAAATTAATGCATAAAAGTCATGCATATCTATAGAGTCCATGTAATATTTTTATACATGGATGCAATGTGTAATGATAAAATCAGGATAAGTGGTATCCATTATCTCAAACATTTATCTTTTTTCTTTATGTTAATAACTTTCCAAATCTTCTCTAGTTATTTTGAAACATGCAACAAATTATCATTAGCTATCGTCATTGTTACATACTGTCAAACACTAGGATTTTCTCCTTCTGTCTAGCTGTATTTTTGTATTCATTTAAACAATTCCTTCTTATTCCTCCTTTCCACCTCCCTTTCCAGTCTCTTGTAACCACCATTCCAATCATGATCTTCGTGAAATTGATTTCTTCAACGCCAGCATGTGAGTGAGAACATATGAGTGATACGTGCTTCTCTGTACTTAGCTTATTTCATTTATCATAATGTCCTCCATTTACATTTATGTTGCTGCAAATGATAGGACATCATTCTTTTTTATAGCTGAATAATATCCTATTGGGTATAAATATCACATTTTTTGTCCACTGATGGACACTAAGTGATTCTATATCTTGACTTCATGAATAGTTCTGCAATAAACATGAAAGTGCTAGTATCTCTTTGATATACTGACTTCCTTTCTTTTGGATACATCTAATAGTAAAATTTCTGGATCATATAGTAATTCAATTTTTGGTTTTCTGAGGAACTTACCTACTGTTTTCCACAGTGGCAATCTTATTTACATTTCCATCACTGACGTACAGTTTCCCCCTTTCTGCACATCCTCACCAGCATTTGTTATTTTCTGTCTTTTGATTGTTATCATTCTAACAGCTGTGACATGATATCTTATCATGGTTTTGATTTGCATGTCCCTGATAGTCAATGATATGGAGCATTTTTTCATATACCTTTTGTACCTTTTTATGTCCACTGCTGAGAAATGTCCATTCAGATCCTAGGTCCATTTTTTTAAATCAAATTATTTGGGGTTTTTCTACTGAGTTATTTGAGTTATTTATATATTTTGATTATTAATCCCTTGTCAGATGGATAATTTGAAAATATTTTCTTTTGTTCCGTAGGTTGTCTCTTCACTTTGTTGATTGTTTCCTCTGCCATGTCAAAGTATTTTAGCTTGATGTAATCCATCTTGTCTATTTCTCTTTTGTTGCCTATGCTTTTGAGGTCTTGTTCAAAAAAGCCTTTGCCCACAGCAATGTCCTGAAGCATTTCCCCTGTTTTCTTCTATCAGTTTCTTAGTTCCAAGTGTTGAATTTAAATATTCGATCCATCTTTATTTGACTTTGTACATGGTGATATGTAGGGGTCTAGTGTCATTTTTTTTACATGTGAATATTCAGTTTTCCTGGGACTATTTATTGAAAAAGCTATCTACCAGGGTCCCTACCAGGAGGCAGGATCCTTTAAGACCTGTGGAACTGGAGGTGATTAACTAAAGAAAAATAAATTTAAAAGCTGCAAGAGAAAAAGAGGACATGTAGAATAGAGATTTTCAAAGGTGGGAACACAGGGGACCAAGGCTAGCTTGCAGAGTTCCAGCGAATAGCCCTGAGTGTTTGTTCCTCTCAGCTTCTACTGAAGGCCATTTTCTCATTTAGCCCAGAAGGTAAGCTGAGGAAGGAACAAATACTCTAGTAGTTTCTTTGAGTAAGTATTATTCTATCTATAATTATTAACTTTAAGGGTCTGAGCAGCCTTGAGAAGTCCGAAATCTGAGCCTTGTGTGGGGGCAGCCTCCTGTCTGTGGTCACACACACAGATTCCTTGGGGGAGGTTAATCTCCACTAGTTCACCGTGGAGCACACGTGATGGAGTCAGGCTCCTCTGAAGAATTGGTGGAATAGAAGAATTTTCCTCTGATCTCCAACCCAGAGGCATGTTCCTCCCTTTAAATAGAGTATAAGCCCCGCCCCTCCTCACCTGTATTTCAGGGCTGAAGCTGTTCCCTTGATCTCTGCCCTGGCCATAATACAAATCCCCACAATGAGTATTTGCTTTGAGTGTTGATTGGGCAGGGGAGGGCCTGGTTAATGTTCATTCCCAGGCCTTGCACACAATTTCCTCTTCTTCAGTCTTTTACAGACCCAAAAGAAATGTCTACAAGCTGTATTCCTTATAGGCCAGGCTTCTAGCAAAAGCACGAACTGCTCAGATAGATAATTTAGCTGCTGGTTTAAAAGTAAACCACCAAAATTATTTTTAATTCCACCTTTCTCAGCTTATTTCCCTGTTTTTCCTTATTCTGGGGGTGTTTTCTCTTGCCATAATGGGGTCTTCAGTTCCCATTCCATCTGCAGCTATCTTTTCCTCAATTTCTGTTCTTGATACCTTTATAGAAAAAGAGTTAGCTATAATGTATGGATTTACTTCTGTTTTCTGTTCCATTGGTCTACATGTCTGTTTTTATGCCACTACTATGCTGATTTGGGGTACTAGAGTTTTGTAGCATGTTTTGAAGTCAGGTAGTGAGATGACTCAAGCTTTATTCCTTTTGGTCAGGACTACTTTGGCTATTTAGGGATTTTGTAACTACATATAAATTTTAGGATTTTTTTTTTCTAAAAAATGTCATTGGTATTTGACAGAGATTGCACTGAATCTGTAGAATGCTCGGGTAGCATGGACATTTTAACAATTTTAATTCTTCCAATTCATGAGAATAGGATCATTTTCCTCTTATTTTTTCTAGAAAGAATTTTTTTATCTCTTTGCCTTCTGTTCACTTCATTGTATTCGGATGATCTCTTCATTTTTCTTCACCAAATCACTATGCAAATAGATCATCACTGTCCTGCTTAATTTCCAAGCCCACTGGACGAGTCTGAGCCTTCATCTTTTGAGACTTCTTTGAAGATTTTGAGGGACTGTGCTGTTCTCTCCTGTTGTTAACTAACTATTGTCTTGACTAGTGTGATACTACCTTTTGTATAACGTTTTCTACTCTCAGACCATTAATTTTCATATGTCTTTCTAAGATTATCTTTCTTTAACCACCCCTTCTATGCTACTGTGTCCACTGACATCTCAGGTGGATGTTGCTAACCTATTATCTGTGGAGCACAGAGGGTAAGAAGAGTTGCCTGAGTATGGTGTTTACATATGGTGCTTACATGTGAGATTACCTTAAAATAACTCATTAAACTGTTCAGTTATGTTATCTGCATTTTTCTGAGTTATTGTGCAAATTTTTAAAAAAGACAGTGTTTTAATTGGAAAACTAATTTGAGACAGGGTTGGTATGGCAGGGGAGAACTGCACTGACTTGGCAGGAACCTAATTCTTCAGACAGTGGTTCTGTCCTTGATGCCACTGTACAGGACAGGGACCATTTGTTCCCAGGTGGCAGCAGAGGCTAGAGTCTTAAAAAATTGTAACATAAATAGACTTCTTGAAAATAGGAGGCTGTTCAGGTGCAGTAGTCATGTGCTACAGAGCTGAGGGTGGGTAGGAAGCCCCAATCTCTGTCTTCCCATCCAGACACAGAAGGGGGGTTTAGGGGTGTGGGGAAAGGCCACTCTTCAGACATTCATGACAGACCTCCACAGCGGGTCAGGAGGGCAGGGGCTGGGGTCAGGCAAGGTGTCAGAGATGCCCACTCGCAGCTGTGACAGAGTAGCTGGACTTTCCGCACCTGCACACATGCACACTACCACATGTGCACACACTTGCATGTTCATATGCATGCAAACACACATGCACTTAGTATCATCTTCACCCCCAGAGAGTCCTGCTATAAATTTCCAGTAATGGGAGAGCCTCCTGTCCTTCTTAAAAACAGAAGAGCACAGTCAGAGCCTATCCCAGAAGGTGGGGGTGGGAAAGGTCCTGGAAACCTCACTTGCTCCCATGAATCCTTGTGGGAACAAAATCTAAATCAGAGTTCAGATATAAGGATGGCAGTGTCACATGGAACTTCTTGGCTGGAAGGAGTGGGAAGGGAGGGCTGAGCTCCTTCTGTCCTCAACAGGATTGGAGTGACCAATGGCCTTATTGGTTCAGGAAAAGGGCATCGTAAAAAAAGCAATAAAAAGAATAAAAGAAACTTCAACATAGTTATCCTTTAACATGGCAAAAGAGAAAATTATCATAGAGGAAAATGACTGGTAAATACAAATAGGGCAAAAACATTGTAAACAATGCAATTAAGAAAAATTCAAGAGTATTTTCAGATTTAAGATGGCGTATCCAGAGAGATTCCATTTTTTCACTATGTATCTTATCCATATTTAGTAAGATGGTCACTGGAAGAATCATGGTTATTTTTCCTCATGGAAAAAAAAATAATGGTATCTTATTTTCTAAGTTTTATTCACATATGTGGTTTTCATGAACATTATTTTTTACAAGAAATATTATTTGGTGATTAGACAAAAAGTTATTTTATAAAAACACTCCACCAAATGTTATGATATATGGCTATGTAAGAGGAGTGTTATGGATTGAATGTTTGCATCTCCCCCAAATTCCTATGTTGAACTCTTAACCCCCAATATGACAGTATTTGGAGACAAGACCTTTGGAAACTAGTTAGTTCATGAGGGAAGAGCACAGTGAGGAAATTACTACCTTATAAGAAGAGATATAAGAAGATTGCTTTTTCTTTCTCTCTTTGCAAACGTGTGCGGATACAGCAAGGGGCAGTTCATCTACAAGTCAGGAAGTGTGCCCTCACCAGACACAGACTCTTCCAGAGCCTTCACCTTGAATTCTGCAGCCTCCATAACTGTGAAAAGTAAATGCCTGTGGTTTAAGCCACCAGGTGTATGATGTTTGTTATACCGGCTCAAACTGACTAAGACGAATAGCTATGTGGAAAATCACAAGTTTAGTTTTAAGGGTTACCCTCGCCAGCACAAAAACACATTCTTTTTATCTTTGAGGCAGAGTTTTACTCTGTCACCCTGGGTAGACTGCAATGGCATCATAGCTCACAACAACCCCAATCTCTTGGGGTCAAGCAATCCTCTTGCCTGAGCTTCCCAAGTAGCTAGGACAACAGGTGCCTGCTACAATGCCTTGGTAGTTTTTCTATTTTTGATAGAGACAGGGTCTCACTCTTGTTCACACTGGTCTCGAACTCCTGAAGTGAGGAAATTGCCCGCCTCTGTCTCTCAGAGTGCTAGGATTACAGTTGTGAACCACCACATCTGGCCCCCAAACACATTCTTTTAAATATGTTTTGTAAAGATCATACAAAATAGTACACATTGCCATGGAATTCTTAAGGTTAAAAACAAAATTTGCAAATTATTATTCAGTAATATGGCAAAGGAAAACTGTTCTTATTTTCATTGCAAACATAAAATCAGATAAAGGAAGTAGTTACAGCATCTTCAAAAGAGAATACTTCCAACTTTCCATTCATGCTACCTCTGGAACAAAAATGAATCAGTTGTTTCTTTCTCCGGTTTAAAATTCGTACCAAATAAAAGAAAGGCTATTTGTGTTAAGATTAGGAAAACTCAGTCAAATCTCTATATGCTATAATGAAAATTGCTCTATTATCTTATTTCTTCTCTTCCTTTCTATGTTAACCACAATCAGACAAATGAATAACAATTTTCCAATTTTTTTCTTATAGCCGGGTGGTATAGGAAAAATGATGTACTTGAAGTTGTAACCATGGAGTCTTAGGCAGATAAGATATTTTATTGAGGCTATTTCCTCATCTATGATAATTTCTATCTCACAAGATTACTTAAAAGGTATGGCAAAATATTCTGGGAGGCAAAAAGCTATCTTCAAGTGATTAAAAATGCTAAAATGTGTTTGCTGTAATTATTCAAGTCCCAGCAATTTGAAATTCAATAAACTAATTTCCTCTGAATCAAAAAAATAAATTATCTGTGAATGGAGAACTCTAAATATAATTATTTTTTGTCCACACTCTATCAGTTTTTGTTTTGGTCATTCGGGGAAATGGGAAGGCTGATGAAAGCTAGAGAAAGTTATAAAAGCAAAACGTAAGGAGAGATGAAATATTAAAGGCAGACTCCGAATGGGTTGCCTCTGCTCTGATCTGGTTCAGAGTAATTGAGAAGATGGCTACGAAAAATTACAGTTATCACAATCCTCCCTGTTTACAGAAGAGGAAACCACGGCCAGAAGAGATATAGTGACCCGGCCAAAGTTATATTCATGGCAAATGGTTGATTTTCTGTCTCTTAAACTTAGAATCCGTGAAGCCAAAGACCAACTTTCATTTACAAAGTAGAAAAATAAGATGTGGAAATGCCAAAAAGCAACGCTACTGAACTATTGAGACAGAATTTCTCATCTATAAAAGAAGAATAGTATTTCTCGAAGGTGAATAAATATATCTAAAGGTTGTTGACATAACTAAATAGAATTATTTAAGTACGAAGAGTCAGTGTGGTGCCTGGTTTATAGAAGTTACTCCCTAAATCTTCCTTACTTTAATTACACAGATGGTGCCAGGGCTATAAATATAATGTCTAATTCATTCTGGCAAAAGTACGCTTTATCTAGACTGATTCAGTAAGGAATACTACTTTTGTGGATTTTGCCCGCTGAGTACCAAGATCTTTAAACAATATGCAAGATAGTCACTCTATCTAAATGTGATACCTTTATAAAAATTAGGAGTTCTTTATCTTCTAAATTTGATGAAAGGAGATAAATGATTTATTGAAAATAAATGAATCTTCAATGTAGAATTTTTTAAATCTCATAACAAAACTAACCATTAACTTATAACATACCATTATAAGTACTCTGATACCAATTTTTAATCCCATTTTACTATAAGTGAATGTGTTCAATGTCTCTCTCTAATTCAATTGACACATATTTATTTAAAACCATTTTGTGCTAGATATTCTTCAAAGCACTTGAGATACGTATGTAGATAAAACGAACCAAGATCACTGCCCTTAGAGTTTGAGGGCTCCACATAAAAGCTGTGTAGTAGAAGGTAAGAAGTAAATGGGGAAAGAAAATAGAGTGCAAGTTAGGAGGATTGGGAGTGCTGGAAACGGGAGACACATTACAATTTTAGCCAGAATGGTTTTAAGCTAAACAAAGAGTTAGAGGAAGTGAGGGAGAAAGCTAAGTGGCTCAGCTGAGGGCGAATATTCCAAAGAATGAAAAAGCCCTAAACGAAGCGTGACTGTGAGAATAAAACAGGTTGCAGCCAATGCACAAAGAGAGGAAGGAAGGGGCAGAAAAAAAGGTCAGAGACATGAAAGGATTCTAGAGCACCAAGGGCCTCGTAGGCCAGTTAAGTACTTGAGTTTTTACTGTGAGTGAAATGGAGAGAGGAGTGATGTGCTTTTAGTTTTATGAAAATCATCCTGATTTCCTGTGTCGAATATAAGGCATGGAGGATGTGACCATGGTAGAAGGTGAGGTCAGATGGAAAACTATTACAGTAGACTCTGATGAAAATACTTCCAAAAGGAAGAACAGAGGCTCACAGAAGATTAACAAATAAAGGAGAGCTTCATATGTCAGTCAATCTATAAAGAGTGTTGACTTTATGAAACTACAATAACTAGGGGTTTAAATATGTTAAGAAAAAATATATGACAGTAACATCACAAAAAATGAGAGGTTCCATGGTCTCAGCATTGTTGGAAAGTGATAAAAGTGCTAGTATATGTTAGGCTTTTTTTGTTGCTCTTGTTTTTTAAGTTATATTTTTATTTCACTATATTTAGGGTATACATTTTTTTTTGTTGTTGTTGTTCTTTGTTTGTTTGGGGGACAGAGTTTCACTATGTTGCCCTCAGTAGAGTGCTGTGGCATCACAGCTCACAACAACCTTTAACTCTTGGGTTTAATAGATTCCCTTGTCTCAGCCTCCCGAGTAGCTGGGAGTACAGACACCCACCACAACACCCGGCTATTTTTTGGTTGTAGTTGTCATTATTATTTAGCAAGCCCAGGCCAGGCTCCAACCCGCCAGCCCTAGTGCATGTGACCGGTGCCCTAGCTGTTGAGTGACAGGTGCCAAGCCAACAAATGGTTTTTGTTACATGACTGAATTATACATATGATGCTGAAGTCAAGGTTTTACCATAACCATTAACATGGTAGTGTAGACTGTACTCAAGAGGTCATCTTTTATCCCTCATCTCTCTCTGACCATCCCCTTCTTAGTTTCCAATGTCCACTGTGCCACTTTATGACCATACATGACCATATTTCACCTCCTACATAAAAATGAGGCCAGATGGTATTTGTTTCTCCATTCCTGGGTTATGTCTCTTATGATAACCGTCTACAGTTCCATCTAAGTTGCTGCAAAAGATATTATTCCATTCCTTTTTATAGCTGAGTAGTAATCCATGATGTGTGTATATATGTATGTATATACATTTTCTTTATCTGCTCATCAGTTGATAGTCATTTAAATTGATTCCATATCTCTGATATTGTGAATTGTTCTGCAATAAATATTCAGATGAAAATGCCTTTTTGATAAAATTACTTCTTTTCCTTTGGGATTGCTGACTCAAATGATAGATCCCCTTTCAATTCTTTGAGGAATCTCCATACTGTTTTCCATAGAGGTTGTTCAAATTTACATTCCCACCAAAATGGTATAAGTATTCCCTTTTCATTACATCCACGCCAACATCTCTTATTTTTTCGTATGTTAATGATAGTCATTCAAACAGGGTAAGGTGGTATTTTATTATGGTTTCAGTTTGAGTTTCATTGATACTGGTGATATTGAGCATTTTTCATATGTTTATTGGCCTTTTGTAAATCTTGAGAAAAGCCTATTCATGTCTTTTGCCCATTTGCTGGTGGGGTTATTTGTTTTATTTCTTGCTGATTTGTCTTAGTTCTTTGTAGATTCTGGATATTAGTCCATTATTGGATGCATAGGTTGGCAATGTTTTTTCCCATCTATAGGTTGTCTATTTACTCTGTTGACTATTTCCTTTGCTGTGCAAACTCTTTAATTTAATTACATCCTATCTGTTTGTTTTTATTGTTACTGTATTTGCCTTTAGAGTCTTAGTTATAAATTCTTTGCTTAACCTGATGTCTAGAAGAGTTTTTCTTACGGCTTCTTTCAGAACTTCTATGTTTTCAAGACTTAGTTTAGGTTTTTATCCAGCTTGAGTTGACTTTTATATATGATGAGAGACAGAGTTCTTATTTCATTCTTCTGCATGTGGCTATCCAGTTTTACAAGTACCATTTATTGAACATGGCATCCTTTTCCCCGTATGGTTTTGTCTGCTTTGTTGGAGATCCCTTCATCATTGCTATATGATTTTAATTCTGAGTTCTCCATTCTGTTCCATTGGTTTATATGTCCACCATTATACCAGTACCATGTTGTTGGGTTGCTACAGTGTTATAGTATAATTTAAAGACAAATATTATGATGCATCCAGATTTCTTCTTTCTCATTTAATTTAGAATTTAGGATTTTTTTTTAATTCTGTGCAAAATTGAATTGATATTTTAATGGGAATTTCATTAAGTCTGTAAAACATCTTGGGACAGAAATATTGAACCAAAATATTGGTTCAGGGCAGTGCCTATGGCTCAAAGGAGTAGGGAACTGGCCCCATATACTGGAGGTGGTGGGTTCAAACTCAGCCCCAGCCAAATATATATATATATATATATTTATTCTTTCAATCCATGAACATGAGTTCAATACAATAACATAACTAGAAAACAGCCAGTAGTTTAGAATTTAAAATACACATAGATGAAAGAAAATTCGAAAATAGGAAATGGGAATTTTTTTAAATGAATCTAAACCTATTTCTGCAGCTAAATCTATATTTAGAGAAAATGTTCTAGTCTTAAATATATGTAGTTTTTTTATTAAATCATAGCTGTGTACATTAATGCAATCATAGGGGGCAATGTGCTGGTTTTACACACAATCTGAAATGGTTTCATCAAACTAGTCAACATAGCCTTCATGGCATTTTTTTAGTTATTGTGTTAAGACATTTATATTCTATACATGGTAAATTTCACATGTACCCTTGTAAGATGCACTGTAGGTGTGGTCCCACCAACTACTCTCCCTCCACCTATCCTCCCTCCTCTCCTCCCCTCCCTCTCCACTTTCCCCATCTTCTTCAGCTATAATTGGGTTATAGCTTTCTTGGTTTCATAGTAAGACTGAGTACATTGGATACTTTTCCTTCCATTCTTGAGATACTTTGCTAAGAAGAATATGTAGTATATGTTAATAAAAAAGAAAGGCTGAAATTTAATTTCCTGAATATCTATAACTAGAAATTGAAAAAACAGCACATTAAATTCAAATAAAATGAAAATAAGAAAATAAGCATCAAAATTAATGAATTACTAACAAACATGCAATAGAAAAATAGCAAAGTAAAAAGCTATTTATTTGGAAAAACTCATAAAACTGATACACTTCTGGTAAAACTAATTAAGGAAAGGGAGACAGAAAACAGAATAACCTGATATACATGTTTCAGTATTTAAAGACAAGTTATCATGTACAACTTCTCATTAATAAATTTTACCTATTAAATACAATAAAGTCCTCAAGTAGCCAAAAGAGATATGTTTTAATGCATTGGTCGTTGCACTGCTTTTAGGCTGAAGTCTGGGTGGTTTATCAATTGTAAGAGTTGAAAAAACAAATGGGAATTCAGGAGATTTTAAGGTTTTTTTCCTGTTCTGGGTTCTTTTCCTAGACTTGTCATATTCAAGGGATTCTTATGTCCTCCCTGAATCTTCCAGAGTTTCATTTATTTCATGATGTGTGTTAGGTACTAAGTTTCAGATTTTCCTTTAGTTAACACATCTATTAAATAAACATCTGTTTATTACCTCATATGTCAAGTGGTATACAAGAAGGAAAAGGGGCTCTGAGCTCTGACAATTAAGTTCACAAACTCATCCAAGACAAAGTGCTATTCATTGCTAAATATGACTATGGTCACCCTGAAGTACTGCCCTTGGCCATCTGGTGATTGTAGGGATAGTCAGCAATGAGGTATTATAGTACTTTTTCGAGGATGAGTCTGTAAACTTAACTGTCAGACCTCATATGACAACACCTCTGATGGCCATTCCAGAAAAAGAGTTCTAAATTGCTCTGAAGGGTGGACCAGGAACTAGTGTCAGCATATAGCTTCCCAAGGGGAACACCGCAAGGTGACTTGTGGTATCCGGCACTGAGGTACGTAGCACTTTTTCTAGGACAAGTTCATGACCCTAATTGTCTGATTTCATATTACAAACATGACATATCTTGTTCTAAGACTCTCAAATTCTAATTGAAGTAAAACTAAATGAAGAAGGAGAGGCAATATGCTACTGGACAAGGTGATAAACCCGCTCCACAAATAGAAATTAGAGCAGTGTGAAGAGGACGTAGAGAACAGAATTTCCAGACCAATGAAATAGCACATTCAAAAATCCAGGAGTGAGCAGTGTGAGGACATGTGCACCGGCAGACAAAGTTCACTTCAAGTGCATGTCTCACAGCCCCCCTCCTCTCTACCATGCTCATTAAATATTAGGATTTGCTTTACTGTTGAGCTGGGAATGGATTTTGTCTGCATTCTGGTTCTTATTGCTGGTTTGCTTCCTCCAGCCCATGTTCTCTTAGACATCTCTGACATCTGTGATTTTTTTGCCTGTGGCATATGGTAGAGAAGGCAACAGTTTTACACTTTCCTCTTTGGCAGAAAAAGTCATTTTCTTTTTTGATTCTAAACTGAAAATATTACACAATGGCATCTCTGACTTAAATATAGTAAAAATGTCCCTTTTTCTTATCCAATCTACTCAAGTTTATTTAATAATAACCACCGCTTGGAGTGCACAAGAATCCAGTTCTCTCTCCCATCTTTCTGTATAGAGAAATTTTTTCACTAACTCATAGCTTTATACATTCGTTTATTCAAGCAGCTATTGACTCTCTTTTATGAGACAAGCAGAGATCACAACTGCAAGAAAGGCAGCCCCTTGCATCAAAAAACTCCCCCTGACGATTTTGCAATCTTCATGTTGTCTTCTTTGCTTCTAGGAATGAGTTGTATTTGGAAAATGTACTCAGGCAATTTAGCTAATGTACAAAGTCAACATGGTTTTAGACTGTTTGCAATGTACAGAAAGGCTGTCAAGTTTTATAGACTCTAATAAAGAAGAAAAACTCACCATTCTGATGCTTTGCCACTGCTAAAGTTAAAATGTCTAGACTCTGAAAATGGAATTCTGTCACTGCACTTATTAAAATATGAATAGTTCTCTAACCATGTTGACAAGTGGGCAAGACACATTTATGTTATACAGCCTTGCCTGCAATTTAACTGACTGTTTAAAATTTACTGAATTGGCCTTGGGGTTGCTAGTAAGAAAAATTATGCTGAAACTTACGTTGTCCTGCCAAATGTAAGACTTTCCAGGTGACCCAATGATTTAACAGAGATTGACAGGACTAATGCACAGATGTAAAAGAGTGTGAATGACAGAAAAATTGGCTTGGTTTTTTCTTTACCATCTTTTACTGAGAATATGGCGTCTTCCAGACTTTCATTATGGGGAATCTATTTGTCATTGCTTGTCATCCTCTGATAGAGTAATTCAGTCCATAATCAAATAAACCTAGAAGTCATTTTTATTTACATTTAAAATGGTAAAATATGGCTGTTGTAGGACAAGGAAGCATGATAAATTATAATAAATTATAAACTCTAGCTGGAGATCTTTAAGAAATCTATTCTTGCACATACTCAATTTTTTATCTTAATTCTTATTTGCAGATAAGTCTTGGTGCCTTAACTACCAGCAGATAAATTTTTTCTTACTGCTAAGTCAACTTTGTCTCTCTTCAAAGGAGCCCTAATTGGTGTGTTTGTTTATTTCTGTCTGTAAATGTCTTTGTGGAAAAAACGCATAGCCTAAAATGAATCTAAGATATACAGTGTGGACATAAAGTTTGTGTGCAATTTAAATTACTTTACTATTTAAAATAATTTACTATTTAAATTGCACATGAACTTTATGTCTACCCTGTATAAAAGGGAAAAAAAGTGAGTTCTCAGAATTGTCCTTTGTTTTTTTTAATCTGTTTATCACTGACCCTTAGCTTAAGTCTCAAAGAGAAATGAAAGCTTCATTTGGTGATTTAAAATGTTAACATTTTCATTATTAAAATTCCTTTTTTGGATAGCACTAGTAGTCTACAACTACTTGAAAAGGAAAGATTGTTTTGGCCAAAATTATGTCATAAAAACAAATAAAGCAGCCAGCCTGGGGGCTCATGCCTGTAATCCCAGCACTCTGGGAAGCCAAGGCAGAAGGATTGCTTGCACTCAGGAGTAAACATTTGCCAAGTTTATAGAGAAAAAAAATAAAAATATTTCAGGTAAACCCCCCAATTTTTCCATATGATAGATTGTAGAACATTTGAAAACACCGAAACTTTTATTTTTTTCACAACATAATAAGCTTTTGGATGCTAAATCAATAGGAATTTTTTCTTACTCTGTCACTAAAAGTGCTTATCATCAGAACAGTATAATTGCTCATTTGGTTCTGCATCAGCATTTATTTCTGTTCTAAAAGAACAAAAAGACACTTCCTTGGATTACAGGAACAAATATAAAGGAAAATTAAAGGGGAAAAAAGGTTATCACAAAAACAAAGAGGCCTGTTCAGGCAAGAGGCCCGTCTTTTTCAGAGACTGTAAACTCTGGCATCTTCTAGAATCCAACCACTTTCCATTATAGATAGCATATGTTAACGTCTGAACACCAGTCAAAAACTGGAAGCTCAGAGATGTGTGCAAAAACAACAAAAAAAAATTATGCATGGAAAAATCTGAGGTCTACAAGGGTTCAGAGAGTGTTTTAACAGCCTGATTTCGGAAAAGCTGGTAAATCCTTCACAGGCTTCCTCTTATTATGGCTGCATGCTAAAAATGTAGACGATTAATATGCTAAATAAGAAAACCTGGGCTGTCAGTTGCCTGCATTCCTCTGCCAGATCCTTGAAATTAGGTCATGGCCGCCAGGGAAAAATCCCTCTCAGATGGCAGGCCGTGTGAACGTGTTAACAGAGCCAGACAGAAGAAAACACCTCCCGGAGCATCCGAAGTGATGGGAACGATGTGCACTATTAAAATTACATCAACTTGTGATTCCGAAATCTTTCAGTATGGAACCAAGAAACATAGCTCCGAACTTCACACCTCGCTTTCCATTCTGCCCTTGAAAGTGAACAGAAAGAAACAAACCTCCTTTCCAATTTTTCCTCAGTCTTCTTGAATAGTTAGCATTATAAAAATAGGATTTCTCTTAATAAGAACCACTCCTGGTAATTTTAAAATATACTAAATTGTAGGACTCAGTCCTTATGTAAGACATGGCATTCCTCAAACGTGTGTGTGTGTGTGTGTGTGTGTGTGTGCGCGCACACAGAGTTGCTGGTATTGTTACAGATATGCAGAAGGGATCATTTATAATGCCTGTGCTTTAATACCTCCCCAATAATGGGTTATATTTTTAAACAGAAGAACTAAAATACTGTGAGTATTTCGCTAAAATTCCTTAGACTTTAGTGATTAAATGAAGTCTTTTATTTCTAAATTAATAATAATGAGAAAACTTAAGGCTTCATTATTTTAAAAAAGGGACTCGATGTACAATAGTGGAAAGCCTGTAGGTAAAAAGTTCAGGACTGCAGTTTAAGTGTTGCTTTTACTATTTATCTACTTTTTAACCTTAGGCTTCAATTTACCTACCTGTAAAATAATAAGTTTCAAATAGTTAGAAATAGACAACTTCTGAGCTTACTTCTAACTATAAGATCTCAAGATTATTTGAAGTATAAGAATTCACGAGAAAAAATTGAAGCTCTTAGTATTTGAATACACTCTTATCAATGGTTACATGATAATCATTTATGTTAGGTACCAAGAAGGGTAATAACAAGAGGAATGACAGTTAAGTATGGCCTTGTAAAACATACATCAAGCTGGGCTTTAGACTTCAGCACCCTGTCTTTGGCCACAATAATTTACGGCACATGCTTTCTGTGGGCAGCAGCAGAGCCATCTCTGATAGGAGAAAAAAAATAGCTCCTTCAACTCCATTAAATGCCTCTGCATCCTTCAGAGATGGGTGTTGAATAAATAGATATTTACAATGTGAGGACTACACATTATAAATATGAAAGTTCTTATGGTAACTATATCACAGCATAAAAATCTGATCAAGCTTCTTAGGTGACCAGAGTTTTATAATTTGACATGTTTTAGCTCGAAAAGTTCAAAGTTTGCAGGACTGTAGCAACAACTTAAACCCTGATCACTACAAATGCTAGCCCACTACGCAATTTTATTGAAATAACAGCGCAGTATTTCTCAATATTAAAAAAAAAAAAAGCCTATAAAGTCTGTAGGATCAATGATGTATAGTCTGAAAAAAAAATAATGTTCAGTGTTCAATTTCACTGGACACCAGTCAGGCAGAAAAAGGTGACCTGATTATCTGTAAAATAATTCATCCACAGGCTATAGACTGAAAACTGAAATCTAAGACCGATTCTCAGCCTGAAGAGAATTTCCAAACTTCCTTAAAAGCATTTTTCATTGTGCTATTCTTCAGATTTTTTCCCTTGATAAAATTATCAAATGTTGACATTGCGCTTTCATATTCTTCCTAAGCCTCTTCATAAAATCAGTAAAGAATAGAAGCCTATCATATTTCTACCAGAACATCTAAGTCTAAAGGTATTATCAAAGTTTTTAATATTTTCATATTCTGCTTGTTAAAAAGAGTTACTGTTGATCACTCGAACTTCTCTAGCGTATGCAGTTTCTAATAAAGGGGTTTCCAAACATTTCCTGATTGTGTTTTTACTTCCATCAGTGAGCTCGCCCAAACTCTCCTTCCAGAAAAGCAGAGCCCCTGAATATCTAAAGCAGACTCTGTTTCCAGGGGTGATGCCTGGTATCAGATATGTAGTGAAGAGGGAGAATTGAAAGAAAAATTAGAAGAAAAATAAAACAGAACTAGAAACCCATAGAATTAAATATTATTCTATCCTAGTATTGAGTGAAGGTGTAAGAATGAAAATTTACCATGAGATCAAGAGAATGCATGAGCTTTGAATGCTGAGTAAAAGGTGAGTCTGAAATAAAAATAAATAAATAAACCCAGAGACTTGGTTAGGGAGAAGTTGGTGAAGAGATAGAGTATTTCCAATAAATGGGGGGAAAAAAACATTCAAAAGATGGACATGATGACTATAGTTAATGACAATGTATTATATTCTGGAAAATCAACAACAGAGTATTTTAATATTTTCACCGCAGTAAAATGTATGTGAAGTCACATGTAAATTAACTCAGTTTAGTCAGTCCATAAGAATATATATTTCAAAAAAAAAAAACCATATTTCTCTCTTTAAATCAAAGGCCAGCAATAATTTAGTGAAGAAGCACATCAAAAGCAGAGAGGGTTGAGAACGAGGCGTCTTGGGCCAGACTGCTGGTTGTGAACGCAAAGGAAAAGTTCCTGAAGCAAATGAAAAGTGCTGCTCCACAGGACACGTGGATAATAAAGCAAAATACCCACATTGATGCTATGAAGAAGGTTTTAGTAGTCCAGATAGAAGATCAAGGGAACCACAGCATTTCCTTAGCTAAAGCCCAATTCAGAGTAATACTTTGACTCTCTTCAGTTCTATAAGGGCCAAGAGAGGCGTGAAGGCCCCACAAGAAAGTCTGAAGCTAGCAGAGGTCGGTTCATCAGGTTTCAGAAAGGAGCCATCTCCATAACATAAGACTGTCAGGTGAAGCAACACGTGCTAATGGGGCAGCCGCACCAAGTTTTCCAGACGATCTAGCTGAGTTCATGATCGAGGATCAGTGATCCCTCCTCAGCTGAGTCGTGCTACAGCTGTCCACCTGGACTCAGCCTGAGGACAGATGACTGCCCAGCTTTAAATTCCCAGACTGGCACCTTTGGCCTATGGCCGGAGGGAGCAGGGCCACTTCCAGGCAAACATAGACAAGATGCTACAGGAATGGGGTGGGGGGATTTGTCCACTCACAACTGGGTCCCACAGAGGCTCATGGCAGGGTGGTGAGAATTGTCCTAAATGTGTGTAGAATAGAGTATGGGCTCCCCTGACCCTCCTCAGCTGAGTGGGGCTACAGCTGTGTCTGCCTGAACTCAGCCCATGGGTGGGGCACTGCCTGGATTCAAACTCCCAAAATGATACATTGAGCATGTGACCAAAGAGAGTGGGCCTTTCTCAGGTAGGCTACGGTGGCGGGAAACTACAGGGAGAGCAGTTCACTTCAGACTCAGTCCCACAGCAGCTGGCTGCAGGATGGTGGGCACTGTCCCAGATATGAGCTACAAGTCCTGGCTCCCCTGCCCTTCTCCAGCCAGATGGGGGCTGCAGCCGTGTCTGCCCAAACTCAGCCCAGGGCTGGGGTATAGCCCAACGTTTATCTCTCAAATTGTTACCTTGGACCTGTGACCATAAAAGCTAGAGCCCCACCCAGGTGGGCAGTGCGGGTGAGCAACTGGAAAATGCCATCTACTCATGTCTCGCTCTCAACAGCAGGTGACAGTGGGGACCTTCCCAGGGGTGCATGGGGACACTTGGCCTCCTCCATCCCTCCTAGAAGCTGCATATTGGCCAAAGCTGGTCCCACACTTCCCTGATATCTAGGTTCTCAGAATGGCACCGAGCCAAAGCTGTGATAGCCTTGAATACCTATGGGAATCTCTTTTCTTTTTTTTTTTTTTTTTGAGACAGAGCCTCAAGCTGTCCCCCTGGGCAGAGTGCCGTGGCATTACAGCTCACAGCAACCTCCAACTCCTGGGCTCAAGCGAGTCTCCTGCCTCCGCCTCCCAAGTAGCTGGGACTACAGGCGCCTGCCACAACGCCCGGCTATTTTTTGGTTGCAGCCGTCATTGTTGTTTTGGCGGGTCCGGGCTGGGGATTCGAACCCGCCACCCTAGGTGTACGTGGCTGGCGCCTCAGCCGGTTGAGCTATAGGTGCCGAGCCTACCTATGGGATTCTCACTGGCTTCTCTTTCTTGCTAAATGTCTCTGCAATCTCTAATCAGCTCCCTATGTTAACCCTGAGAGTTGTGTAAGTCAGGGATTTCTCTTGAAGCCAAGATCATAAAAGCCCATCTCAGAAGGTGACTCCTGGGGGCCTCTCTGTTTTCCTGCAGCCGGGAGCTTCTCCCAGCTGTTAGCCTGTCCCTGGCTGGGCAAGTTGCCCTGAACCCTCTCCTCCTCCACTTTTCATGCTTCATTTAAGTTAAGGACAATGTGACCTACTGAAGTTAGTGATGTACCAAGGCTGATTCAAACAACTCACAAGATAAATGATAGAATTAAGATATAAAAAAGAAAAAGAAAGAAAATGTTCATAGGCTGACACAAATGAGCATGATACCCATGATAGAGATAAATATGAATTTTGAATATAAGTACAAAAATTATCTTTAAAATTACAAGATCAGAATAGACAATGTAGAGAGAGCTTATATTTTCAAAAATAGATATTTTGTCCAAAAATACATTTTTTCTATGTTACCTATATGACTTCAGTCTTCTACTCAAAACTGTGGGCTAAGCAATGAATGCTTGAGTCAAGAAATGATCCCAACTGATTATATAAAGAATGAATAATTTATGAGTCAAGAGTTTTCCCTGTACAACTAAAGATATCCTCTGTGACATCAAAGCATTTCAAAATCACAGGAAGGGAATGCATGCACTTTCTGAGCAACTTAGGAGAGAAAGTACATCTTTGTCCATTCAGTCCTCTTGTAATTAACTCTATTTGGTATCTAATAAACCAGTGATGTACATACTGATGGACAGCCTCAGTGCTCCGTGGTACTGCCAAACCACAGCAGCGTGTAAAATAAACTGAGCAACTCTTTCTTTGGTTTTTGATATTTTCTCTTCGCCCTTTCTCCCCCTCATAAAACTCCCAAAATTGTGAAAAATATTTATAGTCAAGAACACAAATAAAGATTCTAGCTGTTTTCTCCTTCTACTTCAAACTCTGAAGAATCCAAAGGGATAAAACAGACAAACACACACACACATACAAGCAGAGTAGAGCTAGTATCTATTTCCTTACTTATTAACAGAAACAATTGTAGTAAACCTCACAAAGGCACAGTGATGACACAGATTAGGTCTGTGTAGCTAAGGATGGAACCTAATTACCCCTTCAAACTGCCATAATTTAGCATGAGTTGTATATATGAGTGATTCGCAGAACAGAAAACTGGGAAAACATAACTTACTTTGTATACATTATGTCTTTTCACTTTCTTTTCTGCAGTATTCCTAATTTTTAACTATAACTGAAAAAGGCTTTATATATTTCACCCTGAAAATTAGAGAAAGCAAAATGTCTAAGAATTACCTTCCAGGGGTGAGAACCTGAAACCTCAAAGCCACATGTGGTCATCCAGATCCCCAAGTGTGGTCCCTCAACTGAATCAATGTTCACTGAACAAATTTCTTTATTAAAGGATTTGTTCTACAAAATATGGATTCAGTCAAAAGGCCATGCTAATAGATTAGAAGGCAACAAGTAGCCTCAAGGCCACAGGTTCCCAGTTGTTGATGCCTTTGTCCATACACTCCACCAAAATTCTTGAAAAAAATACAAAGTATATTTAGCATATAATCACATATTTTCCTTATAGTCAACTTTTTTTCCCCCCATTTTTGGCTGAGGCTGGGTCTGAACCCACCACCTCTGGTATATATGATGCCAGCAACCTACTCCTTTGAGCCACAGGCACTGCCCTCAACTTTCTTTTACTACTCTTGCAGGGAGAATGTGGACCAGAGACCTCATTCTTGGCAAAGGAACGCACCCCCAGAAAAAGAGGAAAATTAAAAAGGTAGCTGAGTGAATCAGAACAAAGAAAAGTCAGCTAATTTATATTTAAGCTAGCCATTGCTAGCAAGCTTCCTGCCTTTTCTGAAATTCTAGCCTGTTGGGATACAGCTTACAAACACCCCTGCTGGGTCTGTGGGAACTCTGAGGAAAAATGGTCATAGAAGAGGTTATGGTAAAGGCCTAGAAAGATACACTAACTGGGTTGTTTCCTGCCCATTAAACAGGCAAAGCAGATATCCATTGTGGAGATTTGCATTTACTTGGGGCAGAGATCAAGGGAGTAGCTTGAACCCTGAGATATGGACAGAAGAGCTTACATCCCTTATCACAGAGGAAGATCCTCTGTGGTGGTTATAGGAGGAAAATGCCTCCCTCCCACCAATTCCCCAGAGGAGATTAACACTAGTGACATTTTACTCTACAGTGAACTAGTGGAGTTTAACACCTCCCTAGAAATCTCTGTGTGTGATCTCAAGCAGGAGGCTCTCCTAATATAAGGCTCAGATGGCAGATTTCTCAAGGCTACACTTAAGGTTAATAATAACAACAATAGAAACTGATATGATCAATCAGAGAAACTGCTGGCATCTTTGCCCCCTCCCTCATCTTACCCTCTGCGCAAATAGACTTCAATAAAATCGGAGTGGAGCAAACACTTGGTGCCATTGCCAGAAGCCCATAAACAGGCAATGGACCCTCTGAGCTCCCACCTTTAATTCTACTCGAGGTCTCATGTCTCTTTCTTTACTATTGTTTCTAACTCTATTTCTTCAGTTGGTCGCCACCAGTTTCCACAGGTCTTAGCGGACCCTGCTCCTGGGGCAGGACGCCAACAACTCTCGGTTCTCATCAAACTCCATACTACTCCATTAAAAACTTTTTGTTTCAGCCACAAATAAACTCTTTAGAGACGTGTCCTAAAATATTTTTAATAGTGTTCAGTTTCGAAAACTTCTTACCATCAATGAACGATAGCTTTTAAAAACTCATCTTTTCACTGCTATAGAGCTGTATGCTCTTTATTCTATTTTTATCTGATGGCTTCATTAGTTCATTCAATATTCAAGATATAGCAGAAATTGCCCAGGCCCCTGCCCCAAAAGGAGTTCACAGTAAGATAGTAAGCACACAATTCTCCCTCTGCCTGTCATGCCTTAAGTAATAGTGTTATCTACAGTCTGCCCTTGACCTCCTTGTATTTCTCTGCAGTGTCTGTATCTGTAATCCAAGCTTCTACAATGCCTTTAACATGCCTTTTAGCAGAACCCCTTTCCAATGTGTTTAGCTGTCTTTACCAGCATTGTTGTCTGGACCTAAAATGTATCAGATCTGCACATCTTCCTGTGTTTCCTAATCATGTTCTGGAATGAGTAGTACTAGAGATATCCTTAAAAAGAAAAAAACAATTTTATTTCAGCTTAATATGTGGGTACAGATGATTAGGTTACAGTGTTTGTGTTTGTTAGATAGGGTCCCTCTTGTAGCTGTGCCCCTCCCCAGAAGGTGTGCCATATACCCCTACATTGTGCCCATTAGGTGGGAGCACACCAATGCCCTTTTTCCCCTCTTTTCTCTCCCTCCTCCTTCCCAACTTGAATTTAATTGAGTTTCTGTCTTGTGAGTGTGTGTATTATTTTGTCTCCTGGCTACTAATATGAAGCTAAGATGCATCCTTTCTTTGCTTAGCAGACTGACAGTAGAGACACTTCTGAAAGTGAAACTCACTTCCCTTGGCTCCAGCTGGGAAGCACATCTTGTGGAGAGTGGCAGTCATTGTGGCTAGTGGCAATAAGCTGCACATAAATATGGCAAACCCAACCCATTTAATCCAGTCTGTTTTCAGTCATTAGGTTGATTTGAAGTAATATTTGACACTAATGAACATCAGAATAAATGGAAATTGATGCCAAGAGGACATCTAATCAGTAATAAGTTGTAATCATAAAATCCATTATTAAGCTATTATTAGCTCGAGAGCTAAATGTACAAGTCTCTATAGAGTTGGAATAAAGGAAATCACTAGTCATATAATACTTCCTTCTTATAGACAGTTAAATTTGGTGAAATTTGAAACTGACAGCTAAAAATCTAATCTTGATTGCTTATTGAGTTACTTCTCCAGAAACACAAAGAGGAAGAACATCACTTATTGAGCTTTTGCTTTCTTATGTTACCAAATGAATTACTATATAGGACTTTGAGATGTAAAGCTATGAACATTGTAGAGTTCTTTACTTTCAAAACTTTGAAAATTAGGCTCGTACGCTGGAATTACCAAATAAGTACTCATTCCAGAGGTATAGTAGAGAATATATTTGTATCTGTTAAAACAGAAATTCTAGAGCTTTTTGGTCTCAAAGCCCTTTTACACTTTTAAAAGTTACTGAGAACCCTCAAAATCTTTGTTTATGTATATTTTATATACATGGCAGCCATAAATTTGGGTGCAATTTCATAGGAAATTTATGGCCACCCTGTGTATGTGTGTGTGTATATATATACATATATATATATACCTATATTTCCTATATCAGAAACTATCACTGAGAAAATTTAAAACCATTTTTTATTAATTTCTTTAAAATAATAATAAATCTATATGTTAATAAAACAGTATATTTATGAAAATAACTATATTTTCTAAAACAAAAAATAGTTAAAGAATGACATTGTTATATATTTTTCTAAGTCTCTTTAATTTCTGGCTTTATAGAAGATAACTGTATCCTTACATCTGCTTTTGCATTTAATCTACTGCAGTATCACAGTGATAGGATCTCTAGAATCTTGTGAGAAAAGCGAGGCAAATTGTGTTTTGATGTTGCCATAAAATTAGTTCTGACTTCTTGTAACTCCTTAAAGATCCTCAGGGACCTCAGGAACTGCAGCCCACACTTTGACAAGTGCTGGTAAAGGGATTAATGTGCCCATTTTGTCAAGTATGAGGACCTAATTTTTTAAATTCTTAAATCATTTTAAAAGACGTATTTAAATGTTAGAATACTATAAGACAAATGCTGTAAAATGTTAACAGTTTTTCCCATTTTCTTCAGAATCTTCTTTCTCTCCTTACAAAGAATAAATAATAATACCTTACTCCAAATTAACTGCATATTATCCTTTTTCAGAGACAAAAGTATGAGGACTTTTTTTATCATTTTAAATTTTCTTAGATTCCCATGGTCTAAGAATCTTTTCATAGTTGGAAGTTAAATATTTTCTAAGAAGTACACAGCAAAAGGGTGCTATGAATTATGTGCCACGTATTTTATTAATCATAATATCATATTTATCATTGTCAGTGAATAACTATATGTAAAAAATATACATATTTGGTGCTGAGGCAATGCACCAAGCACAAATATGTTTGTGAACAGACTGCACTAATTCCATAGTTCCCTATGGTTCAGTGGTTCCTGTGTTAAGAACATTGGAGTAGATGATCAACAAGATACAGGTCAGAGCATATATATAGACACACACACATATTTTAAGTACATAATCCCCAGTATCTATTTTAATCTTGAAAAAAACTAAAGTGGCCTCAAACACTATAAGGCAATTTAATGGGAATATAAATCATTTAGAAGGAGGGTATAAAACCTAATACTATGAATTCTTAATTTTTGAACCATAAACTCAGCAATCTTTGCAACATTGGTAGTCTCATTTCATACTGCATTAGTAAATTTAAAAACACAAAAAGCTATGGATAGAAACATATTACTAAAATACATTGTATATATAGAGAATTTAAAAAAATAGAAAGATAATGATAGCATTGTTATTTTTTTATAAAAATGAATAGACTTGTAAAGACTTGGTAAAAGTCAAATTTCTTTTCATCAATTACTAAAAGTCTAACAAATCATAAGACTCTGCTTGTCATTCCCATTGCCAAGTTATAGACCCAAATCTTTCTTCTGTTATTACCACATACAAGTTTCCAACACATAGTCTGATTTTACATTTAACTATCACAAAGAAAGAATACCAAAATAGGCATGCTACTCTATATGTTATGACAAGTATGGGCCAATCTCATGATTTCTGGTCTGCAGACACAGACTCTGACAAATTTTATACAACAAAGGCAAGAACTTTCTATATGTACAACAACGAGCGAGGTGTTTGCCATGGTTTGAATATTTATGTCCCCTTCAATACTTATGTTAAATTTTAATTCTCATTGCAACCAAATTTATAGGTGTAGCCTTTAATAGCTGATTAGATGGAGGTTTCATAGAGGGGACTAGTGCCTTATGAAAGAGGGAACTAGCTTGGCTGTTTTACCCTCCAGTCCCTTTGGGCATATGAGGACATGGTGTTAATTTCCTTGGATGATAAAGCAGCAAAGTGCCATCTTGGAAGCAGAGAAGAGCCCTCTCCATTCACAGGATATTCTGGCACTTTAATCTTGGAATTTGCAGCATCTAGTACAATGAGAATTAAATGTTTGCTTGTTGTAAATTTCCCAGTCTCAGTTTTTTTGTTATAGCAACACTAACAGACTAAAACAATATTACTTGGAATATAATATGGCATCTAACTACTTCCTGCACACAAAAAATTTAAAGTATAATTAAGGAGAAGAAATCACCATAAATAATAACACAAGATAATTTATAATTTGTATAAGATGTGTGTACTATAAAATAATTTATCTTGTATAATACAACATAATTTATTGTTTGTAAGATTATAATAATGCAAGAATAATTTATAAGAATATAAATTAGTTTACATTACATGAATATATAAATAAGTGATTCAATAATTACAAAAGAAATCTGAGTGATCGCTGTACCAAATAGTAGCAAAGACGTCAAGAAAGGGGTGAAAGACATTTCTGCTGGCACTTAGCAGGTAACATTTTCTGGACACTTAGAGAAGATGAGAAAGTTCCCTTCAATAAACAGGACATGTATGATGAACCAGGAGTGACTTCACACAAGTCATGCCTGTTAATTACATGTATTTAGTGGCAAACTATGAGAAATTATAGTAACACAACTGGATTGTCTGATACTTGGAGACACAGATCTCTTTACTCAGATGGCAAAGGTGATCCATACCAGTTTCCTGTAAGGTCCATACCACTAAGTTATAGGCAAAAGGCCTCTATACCTCTGGCAAAAAAAAAGGTGTTTGAGAGAAAGCAATGAAAAAGACTTTGTGCAGGCATACGCGTGAGAAACTGAGGCAGAATCTCATATGGCCAGGTTGGTGGTGAGCGTAAAAACTCCCTGACCTAAGGTCCACCTGGTCAGTTGTGGGCATAAAAACACCCTGACTTAAGGGCCACATGGGAGTGGAAGCTTGCAAACAAGTTTTCTGTATGTCTTAGAAATTTCTTAATTATGCCTTGCTTAAAATTGAAGTAACTGCCTCCAAATGGTGAGGCTAGCAGGGCAGGTATTCAATCCACCTTCCTCCTCCAAGCCTCAGGCTTCATCAGATAAGAACAAAAGAAGTAATGGCTGACAACATGTTCTCCATTAAGTTATGTTAAAAGGATTGTGTTCAAAAGGATTATGTTAGATAAAGTGGTATCAGTTAATCTGTAGATTACTAGGGAGGATCTGCTCACAAGATAGTCACAAGATGTTTATTCATGAGATAGAGTATGGAATGTAATGAATATTACTGAAGTCATTGATGTACAGTGCACATGTGCAGAGGGATTGTAATGAATATTAATGAAGTACAGTGCGCATGTGCACAGATAGCTATTTAAAACAAGAGAAGATAAACAATTTTGCCACTTGCCATGGCCAAACTGCAACACAATAAATAGCTGAGTGTTCTGGTGGCTGCCTGTAGTTTCAGCTACTCAGGGTGCTGAGGCAAGAGAATCGCCTAAACCCAAAAGCTGGAGTTTGCTGTGAGCTGTGATGCCACACCACTCCACTGAGGGCATCAAAGTGAAACTCTATCTCTAAAAAAACCCCCCAAAACCAAAAAAGGTCATATTCTCTGAATGGAACTATGCTATTAAAAGTCAGAAATTTTATCATTGATGCTAATTACAATCTATATGCAAATTTTACTAATTGTCACAATAATGTCCTTTACAGAAATTTCTTTTCTTCTACCTAAGATCTTCGTTGCATTTAATTGCATTGTATTTTTAGGAATTTTTAATTTTAAACTCTTCCTTAGTTTTCTTTGTTTTTTATGACATTGACCTTTTTGAAGAGATATTTTTCAATTTAAGTTTGTTTCCTAATTGTTAGATATATATCATGTGTTTTAAATAAATGCTACATAAGTGATGGATGTCTTTCTCAGTGTTACAACACAAGGTACCTAAAAATAATTTTTCCCATTTTTTGATATTATCTTTGATCTCTTGTGAAAGGAATGATGCCCCAATTTTGTTAACTTCAGTAATTTTTTTCCTTTTGTAATGTAGAAATATTTTGTCAGAAGAATCTCTGAAACTAACTATCTTATTTCTAACCAATTCTCATCAAATGGTTTTAGCTTTCAATGATGATACTGTATGAAGCAATTATTACTTTGATGATTTGGGAATAACATTTTTCTAACTATATCATTGTTATACATCTTTTTGTTTATATTCTTTGAAAGAAGAGTGTTCTTATTTATTTTGGAAATCAAATTGTAGGGATACTTTGGGCTGAGTGAGCAGAAAAGGCTTATACAGGAAGATGATAATCCTACGTGAATTGAAGGATAAAACTAAGCCACGACAGGGCATTCTGGGCATATGAAGCTGAAAGTGTGAATACTCTTTTCTGCCCCAAATTTTGCAACAGAGCTCTAATTAAACAGTCTGAAAATTAAACACCTCAGAAAGAAGCTGTAATTTCAAAATTCTTATTTAAATACCTGATTAATTGAAAGCAAAATAATTTTTCTGAGTTCACAATCTGTGTTCATTTTGCACAAGACAATCCCAATTAATATGTGGTTTTCTGGCATCATGATTATTAGAAGTCCATTTTCACTCCCCCAAATTTCAGTTTAGGTGACAAATACTATGATCATCCTTCATCATAGATACTAAAAGGTAAAATACAATAAGTCTTCCCAGGAAGGAGAAGACTTGGCTGTGTCTTTAACACACAAATCCATACAAAACTACATTTGAGTGGGCTGTTCTGAAAACTGAATAATCCCTTCCTCCCTTAGTTGCTCATTGCATTATTTGCTAATGTCATAATGAAATTGTTATTTCTATTGGTACATATTATATTCATCTTACCTTGAGGGATAAATAGGGCCACGGTACTATTAGCACGATTCATTTATGTGTGTGGGTGCCTCATTGGTGCCTAGTTGCTCATTGCATTATTTGCTAATGTCATAATGAAATTGTTATTTCTATTGGTACATATTATATTCATCTTACCTTGAGGGATAAATAGGGCCACGGTACTATTAGCACGATTCATTTATGTGTGTGGGTGCCTCAAAAGACATAAACCTGGTTGCAGTTACATCATAGCAAAAGAAATAAAGAAAAGAAAATGAAAAATAAAAGAACAGCTGGCAGCGCCCATAGCTCAGTGGATAGGGTTCCGGCCACCTACATCAGGACTGGTGATTTGAACCTGCTGGGGCCAGCTAAAACAACAACAACCGAAGCAAAGAAAATACCCAGGCATTGTGGAGAGCACCTGTAGTCCCAGGTACTTGGGAGGCTGAGGAAAAAGAATTGGTTAAGCCCAAGAGTTTGAGGTTGCTGTGAGCTGTGACGTCACAGCGCTCTATGGAGGGTGACATAGCAAGACTTTGTCTCAAAAATAAATAAATATGGGTGGCGCTGGTGGCTTAAAGGAGTAGGGTGCCGGCCCCATATGCCGGAGGAGGTAGGTTCAAACCCAGCCCTGGCCAAAAACTGCAATAAGTAAATAAATAAATAAGTAAACCAAAGAATAGCCTATAAAATGGGTTAAAATGCTTTTCTTTATGACGGAGTTCTCTCTGAATTTTATTGCAACATAGTGTCAAAATACAAGACAGCTATATACCTGGGATAAGTTGCTTTACAATCTATCATATAATTGTGATTTTTTTTCATAGTTGAGATTTAATCTTTTCTTTTTGATATTAATTAAGGATCAATATTAGGAATGGCTAAATAAGCACAGCTATATGAATGGCTTCTACATCTATAAACTCCTGATTAAAAAAGCACTTTCTTTATATGAAGATTATGACATCTCTCTTAGACATCAGAATTGGGAAAAATGTTGGCCTTCTTAGAGAGTTGGCATGCTTTTTAAAAATATCTAATGAGACAACTGGAATTTAATGTCATTTCTGTTATAATTTCACTACTACAAAATCTGGAGAAAAGTTTGATTTTCCATCGAGAGGCTTTTCTCCAGCAGTGTTTTCGGTACCACTCCCTTTCTTCCTCTGTTTCACATCCTCTTCATTATTGGTCTCTTGACATTGATGTTTTTTCATTCAAATCCTCTCTATAAATAATCAGAGATGTAGATGACAAATAAGGTAATTCTGATAACACTCTTTCTGATGAACTAATTATCACTGAAATGGCAGTATGTCTAGATTATTGCACCATATATAGTATAAAGATTTAAAACTATTAGACCTAATTATTAAAATGCAGGAAACGGTAAATCAACTTTGGATAATATCAAATTATTATCAGATTGCAAGTTAGTATTTTGCTTTGACATTGACATATAATTGAGGCAAGAAACATTACAGAAATTCAGTTTAATGAAAGACATCATGGTGTGGGAAATCAGACATTTAATACTTAATAACCTAATATTTAGAAATGCCTATGTAAATGCATGATGCTTTACAGTGTAATGAAAACTCTAAAATGCATTGACTAACCAAAAATGATGAAGAACTTTTCAACAGGAAACATTTGGGAAGAATTTTACCATTACTTTCTTAATGCCACCAGGAAAGAACTGTTGTTTTTCTGTTTAGGACATTTAAATTGCGCAGAGACTTACTGACCTGTGGCAGAGGTTAGTAACCAAAATAATTCCATGCTAATGAAGCACTGAAAAGGTAGCTACTGTGAGCAAATGGCAAAGGCTAGAAGTGGTTGCTGTTGGTAACATTTTCCTAATTGAATGAGACCAAGGGGAGGAAACCCCTCAGCAAGCCTGGCCCTGGACTTTAGTTACTTATGCAGAGATCATAAGAGACAGACCAAAGCAGATAATTAGAGCTGGGGAAAATCATGCAGGAAACATTCTTGTTTTTGGACAATTAGTTCAAGTTAGTAATTAAAGTCTATGCAAATGAGGAAGGGAGAAGCAAAAGCAGGATCTGGGCTTCTTTATGCAGAAGCCACCTCCCTACAATGAGCCTGCGCCTGAGCCCTCCGCCCCAGGACAGGAGTCACAGAAGTCAAGACTGTTTTCTAAGAAACCCCTGCCTAACCATGTGAGCATCGTGGAACCAAAGATGAGATACTGGCCACTACCCCTATCTCGGAACAGAAGGGTGGGAAGCCAGAGCCGCCTGCCATGCCCCAGCCGGTCCCCACAGCACAACAGGGGCTCCTGGCAGCTGCATCTGGAGTCTGGATGTTGCTCAATAATAGGGTGACCAGATTCTAACATCTATAAGGTGGGACAACATGGCCGGGGGGCGGGGCGGGGGCACGGGCGCGGGGCAGGGGATGGCGCAGGGCAGGGCCTGACAACAAGGCAAACTTTGATAAGCAGTTCTCCATAATCACTTCTCAGCAATTATTTATTACCGTTTAACATTATAAAATTAACAAAAATGATAGAAAACTCATATTCTGGCGAAATAGCCATATGGCGGCCGAAAACCGTATATTCCCTTCTTGTTCTCCAGCCTGCATTCTTTCCAACAATTGGGACTTTTTAAAAACGCCACCGGACGCGGGACAAATTGTTGAAAAGCAGGACAGTCCCGCCAAAATCGGGACATGTGGTCACCCTACTCTATAAGGACTTTAATAAAGTCTTGTACAAAGACACACAGACCATTTTCTCCTTGGCTTGGAATAGGCAAACTAAAAACTCAGCTTAAGTAGAAACTATTAGTATATGGAGTTTAGTCAAAATATTAAGATTTAGTCAGTATTTCTTTAAGTCTTATTTCAAAATAGTTATTCCCAAATTTTCTTAGTATGAGATGAGACCTTGGAATTGGAATTTTAAAAGCTTCCCATATGATTCTAAGGGGTGGCAAGTTTGGGAAACACCATTTTTGATTAGGATAAAAAAAACCTGCGTCGTTCCCAGGAATTAGCCCACTGTTTGAGTGTCCTGCAGCTTTTCCTTTGGGATGGTAGGGGCTTATCCACATTTTTACTAAGGCAGGAGCTCTAAGTTCCTCCTTATCCTTCTACATTTATTAGGACTGTAAAGCTTTCTTTCCTAACTTTAACTTTTGTCTTAAATTTCTTTTCTTCTTCCTTCCTTCATTCCTTCTTCCCTTCCTTCCTTCCTTCCTTTCTTTCTTCCCTCCCTCCCTTCCCTCCCTTCCTTCACTCCTGCTTTCTTTCATTTTTCATGTATTTTTGAGATGGGGTCTCACCATGTCACCCAGTTTAGAGTGCAGTGGCATGACCATAGCTCATTGCAGTCTCCAGCTCCTGGGCTCCAGTGATCCTCCCTCCTTAGCCTTCCACACACCTGGGACTTGCAATGCTTTTGGTTTAGATTTCTTAAATTCAGAAATATCAGCTTCTAAAAAGCTTTGTTACTGTTGCATAATAAAATGGGAGACATATATGGAAGAAAAATCAATCCCACAACAATGAACAAAGATTCTGAAATATAGAAATGTAGCGAAATGAAAGTGTAAGGGAGGAACAGTCTCTGCATGTTCTTAACTGGAATGGATCCCGGTGACAAGAACCGTAGTAACAAGAGAAAAATAAGCAAAAGTTTATCACCAGGTGTATTTTGCATACACAGGAGACACCCAGCCTCTCAATATCAGCCACAGAATGTACTATGTGGCTTCTGGCTTACTCCTTATTCTCAAGATCAAGAACCCACAAAATGATTTCACTCAACTTCTTCCCATCAAATATTTTTGTTTTTTTCTCTGATCAGCTTCTTTTATCTTGTATCAGAAGTAACTCCTTTCAAGAATAATGCTTTGACCCTATTTTTATTTTCTATATCATCTTTCTAGGTCTTGAACAGCCATTTTACATTTCTTTTTCTCTTTCAAATAGCCCCTCCTTCTCTACCCATTCATCTTGATCAGTGCAATGATGTGTCTAAGACAGTTCTAAAACATTCCCTTTACAAACTTTCATAACACTATTACATAATTTAGGTTCCCTTTCCTTTCAGTGACAATTTTCTCACCCTCTCCATTTGGCACCAAGTTACAATGTAAATTCTGCCCTTAATGTTCCTTTTTTAAACCATCATCTTAAAACTATCTTCACACTGAGTTTTGTGACACAAATAATCTGAATTTCTTCCCATCTCTGATTCCTCCTCCTTTACACAGGGCCAGTTCCATTTTCTCCCTGAACAAAAACATTCTCAAGGTTTTATTTGTTCCCTTTTCTCCAGATCCCCTCTCATCCTTTAACATTTTGTTACTTCTAAGGAACCATACTTCTCTTCAAAAACCATTTCTGTATATATAACAACTTCACACACTATGAAGCGCATGGTATTTTGGTACAAGCATACGGTGTACAGTGATCAAATCTGGGTAACTGGAATATTTATCTCTCAATCGTTATCATTATTTTGTGTTAAAAAAAATTTCAAATCCACTCTCCTAGTAATTTTGAAATATAATACATTATTGTTAATTATAGGTGCTATGTTGTATCATTGTACCAAACAGTAGATCTTATGCCTTGTATCAAACTGTATTTTGCACCCATTGACAGCCCTTCCTTAGCCATCCCTCCCTGCTACCCTTCCTGGCCTCTTGTAGCCATTATTTTATTCACTCCTGTTGTGAGATACAATATTTAGCTTCCATATAACAGGTGACAGTTCTCCTTGTGTTCTTGGCTTATTCCACTTAACATAATGTCTTCTAGCTTCACCCATGTTGTTGCAAATAACAGAATTTCATTAATTTTATGGTGGAGTAATACAGCATTGTGTATATATACTGCATTGTCTCATCCATTCATTCACTCATGGACACTTAGATTGATTCTACATCTTGGCTGTTGTGAGTGGTGCTGTGATAAACAAGGTTCCCATATCTCTTCAATATGCTGGTTTCCTTTCTTTTAGATAGAACCCAGAAGTGAGATTGCTGGATAATTTGGTAGTATATATGATTAATTCTTTAGATATAATTTCTAAATCTGAGTCTCTAATACCTTCCTACCAGACTATGTGTTTTCCCAGTTTCATGTCCTGCATTTTTACGTCCTGCTGACATTGTAAATGTGACATCTTTTGCTCTTCAAGGTCGTCACATTTTCTTACTTCAGTGTTTCTGATAATGACAAAATTCTCTACCTAAATCAGATGTGTAAAATGAAATTATCTTAATTTTTTCTCTCCTGTCTTACCTCACTATTCTAAGTTGGTTACTAAGTCTTAAAACTTCTACCTGCATTATATATTTGCTTCTGTGCCCTCATTTCTTTTCTCATTGCCAGCTCTTCAGGTTAGCTTCGTTCTATTTCTTGCCACAAACAATGCAATTATCTAATAAATTTATTTTACCATCTATCATATGTATATTTTTCCAGATTTATTTTGCCAAATGATAATTAGTCCTGTCGCTCTTCTGCTCAGAAACCTCCCAAGCTCCCCATCTACACAGCAACTTTAAACTACCTGGCCAGCTTAATCACTTACAATTATACTTAATTTGGATTGTTTCCAGAACAGATATTATAGTTTCCTCCAATGTCATTTAAAATGTACTACTTACACTGCCTGAAGTTCCTCCTTTTTCTTTCTCTGCAAGTCAAAATATAGTTTAAATTATACCACCTTATCAATGAATTATATTGTAATTCATACATTCAACTATTCTTGGGTCTTCAGGAACTTACGACCTATTCGTTCCATCCCCTGAATGTCTGTAACATATTATTTGTTACGTATGGTGCTTACTTCATAGAAGAATTTTATTATGATTATTTGTACATGAGTCAAGAATTATTCACCAAACTGCTTTTACAACACTTTTTAAACAGTAGACATCTGAGCCATGTTTGCTAACTGATTAATTTTATAGACAAATTCTAAATAAATGATATTCAATCTGTTTACCTTTTAAAAGTGTGGAAAAGCACTGATTTGAGCTTAACTCCCAAGTTTGTAGATATGTTCTTTTAACATAACTAAAGATATTAAAATTGTTTTTTGCTTTCTAAATTTTTTTCCTGATGTGTGATGAATCTTGCTAAAACTTGCATTTACAAATACAGATATGTTAAATATAAAATTTTCTGGATGAAAATCAAATGTAAATCTGACCTACACATTTCATTTGCCAATCAAGGTCTCATTGGAACTGTTACCTAACTTCTCAATGCTACAAAAATCATTTACTGATTGAGTTGTTAATGAGTCTAAGGACTTAAAGGAGAAAAGTGGGAGGTTATTAACAAGTTTCTTATTTTTTAATATTCAGGAATTAGTGTGCATAGTATTCCTTTAAATTCTCCTATGTAGAGCCATTATTTTCACATAAGAAACACCTGTACATGACTCATTAAGGTGATTTTAAAAATTAGCATTGAAATCAAGATCTCAAAGAGATATTTGCACAAACACGTTCATTGAAGCATAATAGTCAAGAGTTGACAACAACCTCCCTGTCCATCAACAGGTAAATACATAAAATGGGATATATCCATATAATTTAATCTTAAAATAAAAGGAAATCTCGTCATATGCTACAAAATGAATGAACCTTGAGAACATTAAGTGAAAGAAGTCAGTCACAGGAAGACAAATATTGCATAATTCTACTTACATGAGATATTTTAAATAGTCAAACCTGTAAAAGCAGAAAGTAGAAGAGTGGTTGCCAGGGCCTCAGGGATGAAGGAGACTTGGGGAAACACCCACAGTATAACGCTGTGCATATAATTGGTATCATATTGTATGTGTAAAATTAGGTATGTGGGCAGACCTCATTTTCTGTGTGTTTTACAATAGCTAATAAACAAAAAGAACTTTAGACTATTACTGATGGAAAGAAATGGGTATTTTCTTTTTCTGATTTCCCTCATTTTTAACTTTGTAACACTCAAGAAGAGTACAGGAGTCATTGGCCTCTCTTGCCTGGTGTTGTTTGCATTAGGCAAGTTTAAGTTGGGAGGGCCTGTCATAAGAAAAATAAATGCTAGAGGAAAAGAGAGAGAGGTGAGGTGGGGAGATGTGGGGGAAATGGAGAGAAAAAAAAGAGGCGATTAGAGATTTTCCCAAAACAGAACTTGACTTCAAATATACTTTAAGGCATTTGGTATAAAACTTTCACAAATACTGTCTAACATTGCTGACAAACTGTCTACAAATGGTTTTATTCTTCATCTCTTGAAGAAAATGATAGTCATGTAGGTAGAAATGCATAGTATTCTAATGGGAATCTATGGAATTTAAGACAATTGGATAAAATCATGGATAACTTTGTCAGTTAGGAGAGTGTGATCTAATTTGGATTTTAAAATTTTTGTCCATAAGGGGTCAGTATGAACAGAATTCTTCTGTTGAATTAACCTTACTGAATGTAGTAATAGTTTGGCAGGAGAAAAGCTAAGGTTATAGTAATGATCTGGCTGAAGCAATATTAAATTGTGTACTATTTCATTAATTTATTCAACATACATTACTGAGCACTTGTTATGTGCAAGGTACTGTGGAAGCTCTTTGCTCATTCACAGAAATTATAAATTTGGAAGGATTTGACCTTGGCTATTAGAAATAGAAAGAACACAATGAGAAATACTATACAAAGTTAAAAATATAATCCAGGTTTAAGAATGAGTTTGTAAAACTAGTTTTGTCACTAACCAAAACAAGAAGAGCAGAGAAAAGATATAGTTGAAAGACAGGTGCATAATATATAAGATGTTGTCTGAAAGTGTCCAATTATATTTTGGAACCGAATCATGACTCTAGAAGAATATACACAGCATGATGACAGCTAAATCACTAGCTAGCTAGACAATTATAAATCAGCCAATTTTTAGCTTTTTAAATTTGCTTTTCTAAAAGTTTTCAATAAAAATAGCCCTTAACCCAGTGCTTTGGCTGGGCCCTTCAGTGACTATAACACCCATCCTTGTTGATAACTTGTGTTGAATCTATAAAGTGAATGTGAATCATCTTCTGATCCTTTTTGATTAAAACAAAACAGCATCTCAATGAGCTCCTCAATTGCTATAATAATAGTTAGTTTTAGGTATATATTTAACAGGAAGAATATACTGTATTGTTGACTCATTTTTAGTGATAGTTACAATAACCTGTGGGTTCAGAGGTTATCTACATGTTCTATTTATTATAAAGATTTTTTATTTATTTTTTACAGCAACCAAATAATTTTATAATAATTGTATTAGCCATTAACAATAGTCACTTAGACTATTAGGTGCCAAAACCAGAATGAAGGAGGCACTATAGACAAATTATCTGGTTGCTATACAAACTAAAAAGCATGAAAAAGAAAGGAGCATAGATTTGCTACATTAAAGAAATTAGAATCCTGTCAACCAAATCCAGTGGTAGAACTTCCATGGATCTTCATTCAAAGAGCCAAACTTTAAAAGTACATTTTTAGAGATAATGGAGGAAATAGGAAAGTTGATTATTATGTGATACTAAGGATTTACTACTATTTTTGTTGTGCTCGTATTGTGGCTAGTTTTAAAAGAGTTCTTTGTTTGTATGTTTTTAGAGATGGAGTCTTGCTGTGTTGCCCAGGCAGGAGTGCACTGGCTATTCACAGGCATGATCACAGCACACTCCTGGATTTAAGACATCCTCTTCCTCAACTCCCAAGTAGCTGAGACTACAGACATGCACCACCACCCCTCCATCCGACATTTAAATAATTCTTAACAAATAGAGATAAAATAATTCTTAACCAGTAGAGCAACATCCTGAAGTATTTGCAGGGGCAATGGTATGAGGCCTGGGATTTGCTTTAAAATGCTTCTTTTTAAGAAAAGAAAGTGCAGTGGGTGATATATCAAACAAAAATTTGAAAGTTGGTTATTGAAGTTCAGTGATGAACACCCTGGTGTTCTCTTTACTTATATCATTAACCTTGTATATACTTTAAATTTCTTTAAATAAAATGAGGTTTTTTTAATTAAGTCATTATAAATTAATGATTTCCAGATACATCCATGAAAATGTTATCAGTACATAATATTTGTATATTACTATTTAGTCACAACATACTCCTACAACTATTACTTCATTTACTTTTCACAATATCTTCTAAGACCAATAAAATTACTACCTCCATTCGACTCTAGGTCAAGGAGACTACAAAACTTGCCTAAGACCTATTAAGAAATGGAGCTGAGACTCGTGTTTTACTTTTCTTATGCCAAATTCAATAATTATTCTCCCTACAGGCAGCTGTAAGGTTACATAAGGTTCAGAGGTCACATCAGAATTCTGGCATAATATTATAATCATAGACACTTGTTAATGTCTGTCTGTTTTCACTGGATGCAAAATTAATTTCAAAGAAATGCTATTTTATCTTTAAACATCAATCTCCTTTAAAGAGCAAGAATCAGTGCTTTTCTTTGTACTGCTTTTGGGCTACCTTGTAATATCATTAGCTACATAAGATCTTAAAATAGTATTGGCTAAAAAGAATTACTGGCTTTATAAATTAGTCTTCCCATTTTGGCAGTGCTCCTTAAACTTCGGAGTTTATAAGAGTCACTGGAAGAAATTGTAGAGTAGCTTCATTGAATTAACCTTCTCCCAAATAACAATTATAATCTCCTTCGCCCCCACCCCCCAGATTTGAAAGAACTACTGTATTTGAACCGGTGGAGCAGGGCCAAAAGCAGGCAGACACTTGAGAGAAGTCACCCTTGAAAGAGGATAATTGCGCTGTCTGATACACATTTATTAGCTTTTCGCCTAAGTGAGGGCTTTCCTCAGCCTGTGCAGCTAAAAAGCGGAAATAGAAAGCTTTACTCTTAAGTGTTTTGCAAATGTATTCTTCCATACTGTGGCCTGCCTATGCATTTTGTAATGGCGTCTTTTTATGAACAAGAGTTTTGAGAAACTGAATGTATAGTACTTTTTCTTTTATGTTCATTGCTTGATAGAACATAATAAATCCTAGGTTGTGAAGCTATTTTACTGTGTCTCCTTATAGAGCTATCATCGTGTTAGCTTTTAAGTTAAGACCTAAAATCCATCACAGATTTTCTTTTACATGATGTGAGGTAGTGGTTGAGATTCATTTTGTCCATATGAATATCCAGTTTTTTGAAAAGATTTTATTCCTTTTTAGTACTTTTATTGAAAATCAATTGACTATATATGTGTAGGATTATTTTGGACTCTTTAACATACCATTAATCTATTTGTCTGCCCTCATGGAGTAACACACCAAGCATTGAAAAAGTTTGATCTACAGACTAAATTTATTCCTGGATATTTATTCCAATATCAATCCTGATATTGGAAAATGTGTTTGGGGATTAGTTTTCTTTACCACCTCAAATTTCCTCAACAGAAATATACTTTGGTGTCATGACATTGGCCTTCATTCAGGAATCGTTATTTGAAATTTACTATGATATTTATTATAAAATTGCTAAATGTTTTGTACTGTTCTTTATAAAAATCCACAGGGGGAATGTCTTACAAATTGCAGTGCCAGAACAAGTAATAAGTCTCCCCATTCATCCATCTTATAGAGCTGCAGGTCCTGACCATTAAGAAGATGAGAGATATGATAGTTAATTTTACGTATCAACTTGACTAGATCATAGATGTTGTGAGGATGTTTATGGAAAAGATTAGCATTTGAATTGATGGACTGGGTAAAGTAGATTTCCCACCCCAACGTGGATGGGCATCTTTCAGTCTATAGAAGGGTTATAGAACACAAAGGTGGAGGAAGAGAGGATCCATGGCTGTCTAAGAACTGCTTGAGCTGATACATGAGTCTTCTGCTCTTGATGTTCTTGGTTCTCAGGTCTTCACACTTGCACTGGAATCTATAACATTAGCTCTCTAACTCTCAAGTTTCAAAAGACACTACCAGCTTTGCCAGGTCTCCACCTTGAAGAGGGCTGAGACATTTTGGTCTCCATATTGCATGGGTCAATGTGTGTATGTATATATATAGTATATATGGCTCTGTTTCTCTTGTATCTCTAATACAAGATACCAGTTTATTAATCAACTCTAACAATTCCATAAAAAACCCTATTATATGGTTCTGCCATTTACTTGCAGACTGTCCTTGCTTTAACTTATACCTTACTGTCCAAAGTTTATTGTCAATTTTCCCTTAGTTTCTCACTCATTATTTTTTTCATTGTTTAGCATATGCACGTATTCATTTCAAATCAAAATTCATTCTTCAATGACTCAGAATCTAAATAAAGCAGCAGATTCAATGTATCTTTGGAAACAGGTTTTACTATTGAGAGCAATAGCACTTGCATTTGGTTTAAATTTATCCAATGTCTAGTTGGGAGTACTCATCTTTTCTCTTGTCATTATTAGGAGATGAAGGAAGAGCTTAGTAGGTTCCCATGTAGGATCATGCCTACTTCACGCGTGTCTCCTTGTCTCCACAATCGGCCTGTGGTTTCGCCTTGTCTCCAGTTTACAGAGTGCAGACAAGCAGCTTTATTAAAAGGAAAAATGGAAAATGGTGTAGCTCTGATGCTATCTCATTATTTCTTAGCAGAATCAGTGAGGTAAAAGGTACTTAACAAGGACTCAGTGAAATTTAACATATCCTTTTTGTACGGGGAGGAAGAAGAGCAAGATGAGCTATCCCACCGTTCACACACTTCAGGAAGCACCAAGGAGTTTTTAGTATCCCTGCTGTTTCCATCTTTGCCTGCCAGCAGGGGTGGTGAGAGTGTAGTAAACACCATCTTTCTCTGTCTCCTGTCTCCCGGCCCATATAGGGTACTAACAGTCAAGAACTAAACATCTGACCCAGATCCCCCAGAAATAATCAGCAGTGGGCTTTTTTTTTTTTAATGTAACATCTATTTCTCTTTCTGTTGTTTCTTTCATTTGAAAAGTTATTGATTATCTGCTGTGTTCTTGGCATTACTCTGTAGGTTGGGGATCTTTTAAAAAAGAAATAGGATAAAGATCTAGAGACAAAAGCACCTGGTTCTGAAACAGCAACAATCACCAGTTATCATAGCTACTTCTTCCCCATTTGGTTGCACACTTCATAGCTGTTGTTTAGCTTTTAAGAACTGTAAGTCCTCTGAGACACAAGACAGGTAAAACGTGAGCTGTACAATGAAATGAAAAATGAATCTGACAGCAAAGCTTCCCCTAATTCCATGAGGAAGAAATTGCACTATGTAGGGAAAATAAATTTGGTCCATTGAATTTTAATTTTTCTTAACCCAAGGGAAAATTAAAGAAATAAGTTTAAGCACAAATACACAATGGAAATACTAAGGCAGTATAGATAATGTTTTGAGGTTCCATAATCAAAGATGTAATGTTTTTCACACATTACTTTTCTCTTAATCAACTAAATAAAACAGTGTGAGTACTATTCAGAATGGAAGTGTACTATTCAATATTTGAGAATGCTGGATTGGTTAGGTAAGGCCAATAGTCAAGGCATTTACTAAAAATAATTCCTTAAGATGGTTCATCTTATAAGGATACAATTGAATCTTTCTAAATGTAGAATATAAATGTCTTAACACAGTAACTAAGAGGGTGCCACGAAAGCTATGTTAACCAGTTTGATGAAAGTATTTCAAATTGTATATAAAACCAGCACACTGTACCTCATGACTGCATTAATGCACACAGCTATGATTTAATAAAAATAAATAAGTAAATAAAAAGAAATAGAAATCCCAAATTTGAGGAAGAATATGGGAGAATGCCACTGATACCTCCAGGCACAGCCCATACTTCCCACTGTGACCCACCTCATCGTCAGTGGCACACAACTATATCCTGGAGGCCTTCTCAGGTGATCTTACTGTCAGAGTTGGAGAGAGCAGTGAAGGTCAAGTACAGGAGCAAATCAAAGAGAAGAAAATACCTGGACCCATAGATATTCATCTAGACATCTTAAAACCCACCAAATCTAAAATTACCGACAAGGAAGGGAAATGATAAAGTTATCCCTCATTATGCAGACTGCTGAGAACGTATGTGTTTATAACTGAGGCATCAAAATTCCTCCATTGGTATTTCAGTGTTCTACTTTGTTTCAGACTCATCTCTGGTTGCTTGCTAATAAAAGAAATAAACATGTATAAGATAAAAGCCTATTGTTCATGCTTTTTACAAAGCTGGCTTCAATCCGGACCAAGAACACAAGTGGTCCCTAACGTCATAATACATAGGGAAAATGAGAAATTGTACCTAAGAGTACCTTTATTTACAAAATACTCATTGCAAAGTTTTATAAGGATAATATTCTGTAAATGTTTTATAAAATTTTGTAATGACTATTTTGTAAATAAAGGTACATTTAGCTACAATTTCTCATTTTTCATATGTATGGCAACTTCAGGGACAGCTGTTGAGACATGCTGCATTATAAAATAAAGGAAACAGAATAGAAGTAATATTTGAGATGATGAAAAGGATACATTATTGGCAACAAATTTATTTTATTGTTGGGGATTCATTGAGGGTATAAAGATTTAGGTTACACTAATTGCATTTGTCAAGCAAAGTCCCTGTTACAAATGTGTTCCTCCCCCAAGTGGTGTGCCAAACACAGTGACCACCCACCCCCTCCCTCCTTTCCTCTCTGCACTTCCCCATTCCCCCATCCCCTATGATGTACTAGGTCATGGAATCGATTTAATATTTAACTATTTTAGAACTTACTAGTTTTTTGGGGGGGGAAATAAATCTAAAAATATGCAAAAGGAAAATATGACCAGAAAATAATACAATACATACAGTCATATCACAGATTTTGGAGAAAAGCCTGCTACCTTCCTAACACTAATACACCCAGGGTTTCAATAATTGATATAGTTAGAAAAACACAGAAGGGAACATCTTAAATGTACTGGTAATAGTAACAGAAAACAAAATATTTAAGCATCAAATTTCCCTTTGCCTAGCCTTTATTCATAGTACCCTCCTCCTCCTTTAGGTTGAAACTATTATTTGCAAAAACACCCTGAACAACAGATGAATCAGAGGCAATGTCATGAATATTGACATTAATATTGATTTCATAGGAACACTTGTCAAAAGAATAGCAATGAATTATCTAGAGTTTTTTCAAGGTCATAGCAGAAATAGAGTACATAGCACTTGCTTATTAACTTTAACAGTTAATTTCAAAAAAAATGTTCAAAACAGAAAATTTCAAAGCATTATTATTTCACTCTGAAATGGCTGACATTTCAGTAAATATTAACCAACTGTGTGACTCTAGCGGCAAACATTTCAAGGGATGTTCATACACTGGTGACTGCAAAACACCTATGAGGCCAGGGGAAAACAATTTCCATTCCATTTTCCCAAGGAAAAGTCAGATAACGAAAATCAGAGGGTGTTTTGTAAATAGTGAAAGTAATAAAAAGAAAAATAATACATTTTCTTGGTTCAGTGAATGATATAATTTTATTAACTCATTAAGTATTGACTGCTTAATGCAATACACCTCCTAAGAACTGGAAATTGGACAGTAAGTGCGAGACTTTGCTCTCAAGTAATTTTGAGTACAGTGAAGGGCACAGACAGGTACTCACACCACACACACAGGTGACTGCACTGAAAAGTAAGGGTGCTGCAGCAGAGCTTTAGGAGCACAGTGGAGGACCTCAAACTGGTCTTACAAAATTTGGAAGAATCCTCTATGACATTCCTCTTAAGCTGAGACCTGAAGAAATGTAGGAACAACTGGGCAAAAAAGCAGGAGAATCAATAAGCTTTGAGTTAACAAATGCCAGATGCCACAAACCCCTAGAGTCAGTGTGCAAAAAATAGAGCATATACAAATACTATTAGACTTAGTATTTCCAAATACTCATTATTGAGTAGGATGATGTGAGTACACTATGCACATTCCATGAAACATTTACAAGCATTAAAATGAAAATTATTGCAGTGGATATATTGCCTACTTACATAGGACCTGCAGTTTCTAGAATTCCTTACTCTGCACAGTTCTGAGGTAGGAGTATCAAATAAGGGTATTTGCATGAAACTTCGAAGGCAATGTGTAGCAAAGGCAGAGGTCTTCTGGAAGGCAAGGGCAGTGCAGAGTATAGCATGCTGTCATAGCTCCTGCACAGCTCCTGCTTGTCATGGGCCCCTCTGTACATGAATCATTGGCCAGGACTCTCTAGGTCCCACCCTGGGGGCAGGGTCCAGTAAGACCTGTGGAACTGGTGGCAACTGACTGAACACATATAAAGTTACAAACGATAAAGAAAAAGACAAGAGACACAGAATAGAATTTTCAAAGGTGGGAACTCAGGGAACCACCACCCATTTCTAGGGTTCCAGCAATGGCCCAGAATGTTTACTCCACTCTGCTTTTATTGAAATCTATTTGCCCAGAGGGTAAGCTGGGGAAGGGAACAAAGACACCAGCAGTTTCTCTGAGTGAGCATATCAGCTCCTGTTGTTTCTATTATTATTAACTTTAAGAATCTTATCATCCTTGAGCCTTATGTGAGGGTAGCCTCCTGACATGAGAAGTCACATACACAGATTCCTAGGAGGTATGAAACTCCACTACTTCCCTGTGGAGTAAAACACCTCTGGCATCAATCTCCTCTGAGCAATTGGTGGGAGAGAGGAATTTTCCTCTCATTACCACAAAAGATCTTCCTCTGTGATAAGGGTTACAAGCTCTTCTGACCATATCTCTGGGCTACTTCCTTAATCTCTGCCCCAGGCAAATATAATCTCCATGATGGGTATCTGCTTTGCCTGTTTACTAGGCAGGAAATGACCTAGTTAATTTATCTTTCTAGGTCTTGCCATAGCCTCTTCTATGGCCATTGTTTTATCCTCAGAGTGTTCACAGACACAGCAAGGGTGTTTATAAACTGTATTTCCAATAGCCCAGATTTCCAGGAAAGGCAAGAAACTTGCTCAGATAAGAAATTTAGTAATGGCTGGTTTAAAGGTAAAATAGCTGACTTTTCTTTATTCCAATTCCCTCAGTGTACTTTTAAATTTTCCCTTTCTCTGGGAGTGCCTTCCCCTGCCAAGAATGGTGTCTTCAGTCCCTATTCTGCCGGCAAGGCCATAGTCTCTGCTGTGCCCACTGGGTCTCTTTCATCAGCTTCTTCAAGTCCTGGACCAGGCACATGTTTTGCTGTTGAGGTAGATTCAAGCCCCTCTTTATAGGTCATCCATCATCAAAGTTGGAGGCTTGGAGGCCATGAAAAACTCCAGTGTACTCTAGTCCACCTTCACAGGACCCACCCAGCTCATTCTGGAAGATTCTAGCTTACCCTTCTCCCCTCATTCTTCACAGCTGTTCTTCCTTTCCAAAGGCTTGGTCCAGCTGACTTCAGGCTCCAGCATCACACACAGAGCAGCAGCTTCACGCAGACTGTTTACCCTGCTTGCTCAAATGCATAAAATCAAACCCTTATAATGTTAAAAATACCTTCTTATTATATGTGCATACATAACATTTATAAAATGATTGATCTATATATAAGGAATCATATACATGTGTATGTGTATATGTATGTACATACGTATGTGTGTATCATTCTTCTTCTCTGATTGAGCCCTGACTGTTAAAATGATGTTTACACATCCCTTATGATAACTCTGAAAAAGAATTATGGCATAACATTAAGTTTTAAAAGTCAGTATGCAAAATTTATGTAAATTTCAATTGTAATAGTTTAAACTTAAATGGATCTAAACTTCACTAAACTATTAACTGACATTTTATTTAGATAAGTAGGACAACGTGTGAATTTTTGTCTTCTTTATATCCTTCAGTGTTTTCAAGTTTTAAAAAATAAGCATGCATTAATTTTATTATTTAAATCAGCAACAAAATATAAACTTGTGTTTGTCACAATAAATCTTCAGAGGCAAAGAAAAAACAGTCACCTAACCGTGTGATTATAGGTCCTCTTAATGCAGATAAATGCATCCTTGGGGGCTTTCTAAATGATGAAACTAAGCAACACAGGAGTAGAAAGGCTTGTAAACAATTAGAACTACATTTTCAATATGTTCTGCTAAGACTCAGCCACAAAACTTCGTGAATGCTAATTTGGAAAAACTAGGTCACGTTCCCTAGAACAACTTGATACCTTTTCCTGTGGAAAAGTACAGATTTAAAAGACTTTTAGGCAAATTTATTAAAACTGTACATTCAAAGTATAAATTTAAATTCCTAGCAAATATATATGCAACTATTTTATGTCATATGCCCACAAACATGTACACATTCAAAAATACTCCTATTTCTAGTACCTAATTCCAAATTTTGAATAAATGAAATAACCACTTATGTATGTTTCACCTTTTAAGTATACATATATACAATTTTAGATCTTTAAAATAGGTGTGTTATTCAAATAATAATCCTTGTCTTTATAATCCTTTATATTTTTCTAACAAGTTACCATTTGCAAAGAACTTCCATGAAGCCATGAGAAATACATTTTTGTTTTTTTATTGTTGAAGACATCAAGATACAAGGAGATTAAGAAATGAGTTTCAGGTTCTCATCATATTTTACTGTCACCAATATTGACTTTATAAAATGTCATCACCTGATAATTTTCAAAAATAAGTTTCCTTGACACCTTAAAAATTAGAAGGGTTTAGAAACACCAATGAACATTCAAATATCCTGCACCATATTACTTATTAGTTTTCTTCTATCAGGCAAACCTATTTTTTTTTTTTTTGAGACCGAGTTTCACTCTATCACCCTCAGTAGAGTGCTGTTGCATCACAACTCACAGCAACCTCCAACTCCTGGGCTTAGGTGATTCTCTTGCCTCAGCCTCCAGAGTAGCTGGGACTACAGGCACCTGCCACAACACCTGGCTATTTTTTTGTTGCAGTTTGGCTGGGGCCGGGTTCAAACCCACCACCCTTGGTATCTGGGGCCAGCACCCTACCCACTGTGCTATGGGTGCCTCCCAGACAAACCTATTATAGTAATTTAATACTTGGCATCAATTACTCAACATTAATGACACAAGAATATGAATTTAAATATTTTCAAATCAAAATAAATTATACATTAGTGCCCTCATAAAATAGAGACATATATGCCATATATTTATATCTATATTTCTAAACTATCAAATTATGTCTATGGAACACAAAAAATGATTTATGTACATTTTTTCAAAGAAGGACATTTCAAGCAGGCATTAAAATATTGCACTGTTTGTTCTAGAGGAAGAATTTGGGAATGTTCTTTCTAGAGAATGGGCAGGATACCTTAATTCAAGTAAGATAAATCAACAACACAGTGTGTCTAGTTTTTCAGTTCAATCATCTGGTCCAGGAGTCAGTCCATGGGCCAACAGGCCTGCTGCCTGTTGTTGTATGATAGATGAACTAAGAATTATCTTTTTCATATTCAAGTGGTTAAAAAATTTAAAAATGATATTTCATGACACAGGAAAATTATATTCTATTCAAATTTCAATACCCATATGTAAAGTTTTGTTGGTCCATAACTCTACCCATTTGTAAAATATCATCCCTCAGGGACACAACGTGAGACATTGTAATAGCTTATCTAAGTGACAGGGCTCTTCCATAGAAAAATAAGTAATTTAAACTAGACACAAATTTCTATATATTATATTTCTGATAAAATCCAAAGACACTTTGCTCCACTATAAAAAATATTCCCACAAGATTTTATTTATATGCACAGTGGGAAACATACTAATTCACATATATTTTACTCAAATGATTTATTTTGAGGACCAACTGATAGATTTTCATTAGGAAGCTAAATTGGATCTGCAAGCCTTCCAACCCCTTTCAAAGATTTGAAAATCTTTCCTTTTTATAGGCTAAATGTAAAATGCTGTCTCTCCCTACTCAGTTTGTGACCAAGGTAAGATTGAGAAGGTGACACATTTGGCAGGTCCCTATGTACAATATGCCAAAGAGACAAAAAATAAATAAATAAATAACACCAGAAACAGGATGAAAGAAACTAAATTCAATGAAAGAAAATTACTCCTTCTGTAAGGGGTAAACTGGCAGGAAAACCGCAGAGTTCTTGGAACTGTGGTCACGACCACTAGTAAACTCAGTTTTAGTCAATGATACCCCCTTTGAAATTGTACCACTGCCGAACAGACGTAAAATGCAAACTTAAGGTGCCCCTTTGTTTCTTATATTAACAGCTATTCATTTATAATTCATGGCTATAGCAGTTGTGTTATAGGGTTCCTCCCACATCACTGCTTTGCAGACGGTTCCAAACCAAACAATTACAAGTGGTTCAAAGTCTTATGTCTGCACCTGGATTTTATTAAAAATGATTTCATGCTTGATACCTACAATCTGTAACCCTTACTAGAAGAAGAGAAAAAGCAAAGATTGAAGGAAATGGACGTTTCGAATCTTCAGTTTCTTCACCAATCTAAACTTCATTAATAATAAAAAATGTAATTTTGTTTGTACTAATATTTTTATTTCCAGTTTAAGATTTATTTACTTTTTGATAATAAATGTCTTTTTGGCGATTGCCAGCCCATCACATTTTGCTTTTCAGAAACAGCACAGTAGTGAATTATAACTTACTTTTAATTACTTTAGCTATTAGTAAGCAGATAGGTAAGCAGTTTTTAAATGTGTTAAAGTTAATAATATTTGCTAATACTTATAGCTGATATTTGTGCATGCTTAGGAAATACTATGCACTGTCAAGTACTCTTGGCTTTCATTATTTCACTTATGACTTAAACTACCATGTAATCTAGATACCATTATTATCCCATTTTACACAGGAGAAAACAGATCCTCACAGAGGCTAGTTGAGTTACATATTCTAATACATATTAGAGGTAAAGTAAGTAACAGATATTTGAGTCAAGACTGAAATATGTGCTTGTCGGACAAAACTGTGCTCTTATCCGCTGTTATGGTATCACGCTTCCGCTGTATGCAGACAAACAGATTAGAAAAAGTAAGTCTGCATAGATTTTTTTTTTTTTACTCTTTGTGACAGCAGCATCCCTGGCTGCGTGGAATGTTTCCGTGAAAAGAACAGGGACTTTGGAATGAGGCTCCCTTGATTTGATCCTAAAATCCTCAGCCCTAGTGTCCGCTGTCCCCTGTAAATAATACCTGTCTCCTGTAATGCCCACTTATTCATCTGTAAAATAAAGGTGACAGTAAGAACCATGAGAGTTTTTGTGTTAAATAAAATAACGTATGCATAGCAGGTAGCACAAAATTGGCACAAAGCAACCATTTTTCTTCCCCTTTATATTTTTCCCACATTGAACTCATGTCTCGGTCATCCCTAAATACGAGCAATCCATGTTCTACCTTAAATTACGACATAGAATTTTTATGATATTTACCACAGGTTCATGAAACATCATAGTAAAATTAAAATTATTTTAAACATTCACAGGAAAGGCATTACCCTGAAAACACTTAGATTTTCTGTTAACATTTTCCATGATGAAATAAACTTACATTTTCTAAGAAGGCAAGTCAATATTGCTTATGAAAAATGGTAAGAGTTCCCAAATCTTCATAGTTTTACACTAGAAATCTTTAGTTTATATTAAAACTCTTTATCTAGGAAGAAACTTAAAATAAGTATTAATGATTTAGTGACTTATTTGATATTTTTTAAAATCGAGGAGAAAATATATTCTAAATTTCATATGTCTACAATAAAAGTACATATATGTTTCTATAAACATAGTTGGTGAATGAGGTAAAATACATGTGAAATTATAGGGTATAGAAACACGTGTATTTTATTTATATACATAGGTGCATATCTATCTATGTGTATATGTACAGGCATAAGATTTTCTGATTTGAAGAATTTGTAAAATTATAATTAAATATTCTTAGATAAATAGTCACTTGTTAACTAAAATTATAAAAATATTAGCTTTAAGATTACCTTTTATATGGAAAAATTGGGTGTCTATCAAAAAGACACCAGGAGGCTCTAAAAACGGTACAGACTCTGGGATTGAGCAGAGTCCTACATCCTCGTCCTCTACAGCTCCTTGAATCTGCCAACCTGACCGTGCTTCTTCTTTCTCTCTCTCTTCTTTCTTCCCTCTGTCTCAATCTCTATCCATGTCTCTCTCGTGTAAAACTTTTTGAAAATAAGATAAGGTACGTGAAATGCCAAGCACATAAAAGATGGTAAATGTGCGTAAGAGTGGATGCCGCCAAATGTGTGTCTCTTCCCTGTGCACTCAAGCCTCAGGCTTGCAGGTGCTCCTAACAAACTTTGAATCTCACACCTGAAAACAACTAACTTGTTCACTCCTTTAAAAATGAGAAAAAACTCGGGTTCTGTGACTACCAATGAAGATCTTGCTTGGTCATTGCACCATGGCACACGTGTTTGACTTGAGAGCACACACGTGTGCTGAGGGGCCTGATGGTGGCACAAAGTGCTCCTGGAGTCCTGCTGCTCATCCCATCCCATCCCCAATCAGGAGTTGTACCTTGATCTTAAAACTCTGTAGCTCTCTGGATTCAATTCGTTGTGTCTTAATAATTATTTTTTTTCCTTTTCTCTCCTCTCCTCTCCTCTTCTCTTCTTTCACCCTGGGTAAAGTGCCACGTGTCATGTATAGCTCACACCAACCTTATATCAGTTCAAGCCATCCTCTTGCCTGAGCCTCCCAAGTAGCTGGGCTACAAGCATTTGCCGTCATGCCTAGCTAGTTTTTTGGTTTTGTTTTTGTATTTTTTTTAGTAGAGAAAGGGTCTCCCCCTTGCTCAGGCTGGTCTCAAACTCCTGAGCTCAAGCAATCTATCCATCTTGGCCTTCCAGAGTGCTAGGATTACAGGCAGGAGCCACCGTGGCTTGGACAACTAGTCTAATACTTATTTCAGCCTTGGGAAATATTTGATTCTATATCTTTGGTTTCTTCTACCCAAAGAACAAAGATAAATACCTGAAAATTTGTTGTGAAATTTAACTAGTCCACAAAACATACTTGATATGGAGACTGGCATTTAGTAAATGCTAAATAAATGTTAGTTGTTACTATGTTTTTGTTGTCTTAATTTATCTTTCCCTATATATTCTGTTATTTGGTGGCAGGCATAATTTATCAAAATTGATAGTTTTTCTGCACTTATAGATTAACAAAATCTTTGGAATATTTTTCTTGAAATGATTCAACAGTCCATTCAGTCAAATGAAATACATTTCAATTATTGGGTTGATAAACAAATCACTATTTCACTGAACTACAAATTCTGGCGGGATGAATACCGTGTTCTTTTATTCATTATTAAAAAAAGGATTGCTATGAATGGTGGCCAATTTAGGAATAAATATAGGATCACTTGTAGTCCAAAGAATCTTATAATCTAGTGAGAGAAGCAAAATGTTGAACTTAATAGAAGAGAATAGATATGATGTATTTGTTTTTATTTATGATTATAGAAATTAATTCAAAAACCATAAATAGCAGGTAATGAGTCTGCCATTTTGTGGCTGGAGAAAGAGACTCTAAAACTGAAAGCCGTGATGTACAAAAGTTCTCCTGATTCTTCCCTAAGCCTCACAGCCCCTGGGCTTCTGATTGCCAGAATCAGAAGCTCCTGACTTCTATTGTTGGCTTTTCTGTCTCCTTCAGCCCTCCCTTCTGCCTTGGAGTCATAGACAGCATTTACTACTTCTGTTTCTTCAGTATCTATTTTCCCACTTTTCTGGCAATGCCTTCCTTTATCATAAAAAAGTAGGAACATTAATTGCCCCCAAATCTGCTCATAACCGGAAGCCAACTAAGTGACTCAATTTCCAAAGTAGAATTAAAGCTTCTATATTAATTATATTTATGTTAATAGAATATTTTATTGCATGTTATATATAACATGAAGCATACCATATTAAGCAGTTCTAAAGTGCACAGTTCTGTGACATTAAGTACATTCACATAGTTGTGAAATCATCACTACTATCCAGCTCAAGAACTTTTTATCTTCCCCAATTCAAGCTCTGTATGTACCAAGTAAACACGAATTGCCCATTTCTTTCCCCTGGACACTACCATTCTGCCTGCATGAATTTGATTACTCTAGGCTCCTCATATGAGTGGAATCACATAATGTCTTTTTGTGACTAGCTTTATATCACTCAGCAAGTCTTCATGCTGCTGTGAAAATTGGTGTACAAACATTTATTTGAATCTTTGCTTGCATTTGGGGGTACACATCCAGAAGAAGAATTGCTAGGTCATGTGGTAATTCTATGTATCATTTTTGATGAATTGTCATACTATTTTTTACAGTAGCTGCACTGTTTTATAATCCTCCCAGCAATGTACACGTCTACAGCCTCACCAACACTTGTTATTTTCTGGGTTTTAAAAATAACAACCATATTTAAGGGTGATGAATCAACGATTTTAAACATAGACTAAGACAATATAATTTTTACTTCATACATGTAGATGTAGAACATATATGTGTAATGACACACAACTATAACAAAAATTAGTAAATCCCCTTGTTATTGTATTTACATTACATGCTAAGGTTTTGATATTTTTAGGATTTGGTGTTTTGCTGCTCTGATTATTGCACATATGTGATCTCATTTTTCATTTAAATCTCTCATGCTGCAGTTTGGGCATGAAATGGAGTTCTAGTTCCTTTCTTACTTCATGGAATTCCAGAACAAGAAAAACCTTAAAGTTTGTTTCTTGCTAATTCGGTTTGTTCACTTTACAAACCAGTGGTTTTGACACACCCAGGATAGGAAAAGGTGACAGCAAAAAAAGAGGCTCCTTATTCTTTGCTCCCTTGGAGCTTTTTGCTCCTGACCACAAATGCATCCAAACAATCCCTCATGCAGAATTGTATAGATGGAAGTGTGTAGGTCCAAGAAGAGAAAAATATAACAAATATAAATGTGTTAGCCTGTTATTGAACAAATACAGCTATTGACAGAAGGAAAGAATGAATATGTAATGAGACATTTACCTTCGTGGAACACAAGAGTGAGCCTGAGATTTGGAATGCCCATAGCTCTGTGGAAGTTCCCGGTGGTCACGCACATTCCACTAGCATGAAAGGTTGTTAGTAAACCCTTATCTGTGGCTCATCTACAAGGCTGTGGCTGTGACTGAATTAAGTGTAAGACTCCTCAAATCTGTTCCATTCTAACACATATTTTAGTGCATAAATCCCAGCTCTTTCTCAACCCACCCTTCAAAGGCTATCTTTCACTTTCTCACTGAATTCACTGAAGTGACACTAAACCACCCCATTTATCTTTCACCTGTTTCACCACGGATGTAATAAATCTCCATTTCCCTTCT
>NW_003852432.1:4575116-4576377 GCF_000181295.1 Otolemur garnettii
TTTTTTTAATTTCTTGAAGAGCTCAATTTACTTAAGGGAGTTTTCTCTGCCCACAGGAAAAAGCCTGTTTTCTGAAATGTATCTCTTTTACAGAAAAGAAGTTTTCCCTAGCCTTGAACTTTTGGCACTAACTAACATTCAGCTTCCTGGAAAATAAGGGATTTTTAATATGTGGAACACACTTTGACTTGCCCTAATCAGAATGTCTGAATTAATCAATGCCAGATGAAGGAAAAAGGGAAAAGATATTCCCATTTTCCTCCAAATCTCCAGATTTTAAAGTTTACATTAAGGGGATTCTCATATAGACTGGACACATTTGATTACAGAGCAGTACCTGCACAGTATTATTGTTAATCGTAGAAGGATTCTCACAGACCAAGTAAAAGAGAATCACAAATGTAGCTCTACTCTCAGGGACACTGAGCACGCTGAGACCTCAGGGTATCAAAGGTCATTGATCTTGAACTCCCATTTTAATAAAATACTTTCCTTTCCTTTGTGTAGATACCCAGTAGTGGGAATGCTTGATCGAATGGTGGACCTACTTTTAGTTCTTTGAGAAATTTCCATGTGGTTTGCAGAGGGCTTGGGCTAATTTGCAGTCCCATAAACAGCATGTAAATTTTCCTTCCTATCTGCATCTTTACCAGGATCTATTGTTTTTGGACTTTTTCATAAAAGCCACTTTAGCAGGACTAAGGTGATATCTCATTGTAGTTTATATTGCATTTCCTGATTAGTGATGTTGAACACATTTTTAGCCCTAACTCAAGCCATGTAACAAAAATCATTTGTTCTAAATATCTGGAAATTTTTTAAAAAATAGACCTACCATCTGATTAAGCAATCCCACTGGTGGGTACACATCTAAAGGAAGTGACATTAGCTTATTAAAAAATGCACTGCCATGTTCACATCATCAACAGATGAATGAATAAAGAAAACATGATCCACACTCACATGATGGAAAACTATTCAGTCTTAAATTTGTAACATTTGTGCCATACACATATGTGCCAACATGGATGAACCCAGAGGGCATTGTGTTAAGCAAAATAAACGAGGCAGAGAAAGACAAATACTGCTGCATGGACTCACTTCGATGTGGAATCTAAACACATCAACCTCATAGGAGCAGAGAAAAGAATGAAGGTTGCCAGAGGCAGCGGGTGGGGAATGGGAGGAAATGGGGAGGTGATCAAAAAAAAGTAAAAACAAATAAATAAAAATTGTCATGCAGTACACAGCATCTACCTAC
>NW_003852432.1:4577016-4579003 GCF_000181295.1 Otolemur garnettii
AAGATGAGAATACATAACTCTGAAATGATGACAGGCACCATCACTCTTAGATTGGTCTGGATTGGGCCGGAAAAGGACAAGATAAGAACGAATGGGCCAAATACTGTCATGATGAGAGTTAATGAGCTAAGTGCTGTGACAAATTGTTTTACTTGTCCAGTAGTTGCTAGATCTGCATTATGTTACCTTGTTATCTAACTCCCCTTTACGTTATCTATTCGGTAAACCGCTAAATTGTAAAGTTCGCTTCTTTAAAAGAGGTCATCGTGTCCCCGTGCTCACTTTTTGCTTCTTTTGCGAACTTTCTTCTTGCTTCTAATTGCTAACTTTCAGCCCATCTGTTTGGCCCTTTGCCAACTATCAGGCTAGAAAAAACCCAACTTCAGACCCCTCAATGCTCTCTCACTTAATCTGCTTTAGACTTCACTGAGACCACCCCGCAGTTAATAAAAGACTCCTTTTTGAAATCTAATTTGAGTCGGTGGTCCTTATCTCACCCCATAACAAGCTCACGGGATTCTTCTCTCTCAGCCTCCCAAGTAGCTGGGACTACAAGCACCTGCCACAATGCCCAGCTGTTTGTTTTAGAGATGGGGTCTTGCTCTGGCTCAGGCTGGTCTCAAACTAGTGAGCTCAGGCAACCCACCCACCTTGGCCTCCCAGAGTGGGAAAAACTTACTTATTCTTTAAAAAGATACTCTTAAGAGAAATAAGAAAATGCAACCACTGTAACCTAATTGTATCCTAATAATAACCTGAAATTTATAAAAAGAAGAGAGAGAAAAAAGAATGAAGTCAGTGAGAGGTATCCTCAGTCTAGATTCCACTGACTAGAACAAAAGCAGAAGGAAGAAAGTGGATCAAAGATCAAGGAAATGGCATATGTGAGGTATGCAAGTTATTTTGCTTCAATCTGAAGGAGATAATTCATAAGGGCCAGGACAGAACACAGAGGGGAGTGCTGGGATACAAGACTGGAAATACAAGCAGATGATGGAACAGGTGTTTCAGTTTCATTCAGTGGCCAATGGAAGCTATGACGGCACCTATGGCTCAATGGGTAGGGCACCAGCCCCATATACTGAGGGAGGGTGGCAGGTTCGAACCTGGCCCTGTCCAAACTGTAACAAAAATATAGCCGGGTGCCTATCGTGGTGGGTGCCTATAGTCCCAGCTACTCAGGAGGCTGAAGCAAGAGAATCATATAAGCCCAAGAGTTGAAGGTTGCTGTGAGCTGTAATGCCACAGCACTCTACTGAGGGCGATAAAGTGAAACTCTGTCTCTTAAAAAAAAAAAAAACTTCAGCCAGCACATTGAGATGATCTGTCTTGTGTTTTGTTTTGAAAGAATAACCTTGGTGGGAGCGTGCAGGGTGGTGGACTGGAAGGAGTATTTGCTACAGTCAAGAAGGGTTTTGTAGGAATTTACATAAACGGTAATGAATTTCATTTTCCACTTTGATGAATATCCTTGCATGTGATAGGCAAAATAGTTAATTACATAGAATCAACAATATTTGATAGCCCAAGAAAGTGACTATAATCATTCAGTAAATATTTTTAACCACATTAGCAACCTAGAACATGACGTTCTCCCACAGCAAAGATCTGCACGCCACATTTGTACAATTTAAATAAACAATTTAAATCTTAAAAGATAGGAAGCATATTTCTTTGAAAAAAGGAAGTTAGAAACTATGTTCTATTTAATTTTACTCTTTTTTAAATCCAACTTCTGTGCTAAATGAACATTCACTTACTGACCACAATCCTCTTTTCTGGTCTATTTTGGCTTCCCTGACTGTAGCATCTCACCTGACATTTACAACTGTCTGTCATGTTCAGCATGGTGCAAGAATTTCTAGGCAACCTTGAACTTCCAAGCTTCTGCTGATTCTCAAGAGGTCTCCAAAATATGTCTGCAAAATAACATCATTTATATGCCATTGTTCTGCATTCTTCTGAAAAATGGGAATGTGACTATTAG
>NW_003852432.1:4579120-4581719 GCF_000181295.1 Otolemur garnettii
TTATTTTAAAATATCATTGACTATGTTTTCATGTTTTCCTTTTATACATTTAATTGTTATGAATTTTCTATTAACCTGTTGAGAAATTTGATACATAGTTGCAATATATTGGGATTTAATGCCTTCATCAAATAATTACAGAATTTCAGGTTCAAATCCAAGTACATTTTCAATGTAGAAATCTCTTCTACCATTTCCCTAACAGGATCATCTGAACTCTACTTAGAAGAAAGAAAGGAGAATGCATTCTTTTATGACGCTGTGTGATGTGAAGCCAAATGCCCCTCTCAACAGTCTGGACCCCCAGCCTTCTCATTCCCATCTGGAGCAAGGCAGTCTGCTATCCCCACACCACAGTCCTTCAGATATTTAAAGAGAGCTATTCCTACTTCCCTTCATCTGGGAGCTGAGTCACAAAAGTACTTCAGGGGGGAGTTAACAAGGCTGTGAAGCCAAGTGACTCCCACAAGAAAAGAAATGTATCATCCTGAAAAATGAACAAATAATTTTGTTCCCTTCTTGGATGTGGGGGCAAAGAAACTTGAAGATCCCTTAAAGAAAAGGGAGTTTCAGTCTTGATTGAGAAAAAGAGACTGTATCATGAATAGAGATAGGAAGTTGGAAGCCAAATGGCATCACACTAAGTTCCCTGTCTCAGAAGATGGAACAGAACATACCATCAACTCCTTCCCATGAAGGAACTGACTGGAAACACTTGAGGTTTGAAGCAGAACATGGTGGGGGGGACTCTCCAGGTTTCCAGAACTCCCTTGGTGTCTGTTGGGCTAAGTGTTCCACATTACTCCAATGTCAGAAATGCCATAGGGCGAATCGCCAAAGCAACAATTTTCTTGGACAATAAACTTCATGTTCCTCAGCAGAACTGCAAAGCAAACATCCTAGGTTTGTGTCTTGATTTTTAAAACCAGTTAACAGACTGTTCGGTTCTGTGTTTTCTAAATTCTAAAACATGCTTGATTTGCGTTATCTGAGGTTTTAGAGGATCGCAATGTTTTCCTGCCTCCATAGTCTCACTAATCAGCCTCCCTGGGCCAATATAATTAGGCCAAATTAGCTCTGCACCTTTATTTCTTGTCCTCCTCCCGTAGGATCATTTTACTTTGAAGTTTATTTTGTTGCTCCAGCGTTAATATTTAAATAATAAACACAAAATTCCTAAGTGAATTCATTAAGAAAATGTCTACAAAATATCATTTAAGACCCATGATAAATGCCGTACACAGCGCTGTGTGAGCAAAGGAGGATCTGGGGCCAGCAGGATTAGCTGTCTCAGGTCTGGTGGGTCCATACAGTGTCAGACAGATGAGCAAGAAAAGTGAGAAGCCACCTTAACACATCTAAGTACAACATCAGTAATGATCTCGCCAAATTTGTTGTGTACTTATAGCTAACAGTAATGTACTGTACATTAAAAAAATGTTAAAGGGTATCATGCTGTACATGTGTGCTTTTTCACCACAATAAATTAAATAAAATAGTAAAAGAAAAAAATCTGCGGCTGCTTCTCACAAGCCCTCCTTAATAAGGCTCATATTGCTCTTCCCCCTGCGTCTCCTGTTTGACCTTCATCATTCCACAAACATTGGGCTCTGGTCAAATCACTCTTCTCCGGTTCCTCCCATGCACCTTGTTCTGGCAAGCTGGCTCCACTTTAAAATGGGCTTTACTCATTTTGCTCACCCCCTTCCCATCTTTGTTTGCTGTCTACTACTCATCCTTCCTCTGATCTCAGGTTCTATCTTTTCCCCATGAAGCTTCTCCTTGAATTCCTTTACATCAGACTGGCTCTTGTTCCTACTTTTTCTCTTGCAACACTTTTCACGTAATAGTAATGGCCCTGTGTTATCATTCATTCCTGAATTGTCTGCTTCCCACTTCTCCTGAACTAGATTCTGTGAACTTCTCCTTCCACCTTTATGCCCCAAGAACTCAGTCCAGGGAGTGGCAGGAAGCAGAGCTTCAGTAAACAGATGGTAAATAAATGAGTGAATAAATGAATGAATCGTTAGCAGAATGACACTGGAAAAGCAACAGTCTGTGCTTCCAAAAACACACAGACTTCAATATTTTCTTGAGTTTCAAGACACCTCTTTGCCAGGAGAAATTAAACTTTTTCTTATGCAGGAATTAATTTAGGTAGCATCCTATTCTGACATGTATTATTGAAATAGTTTACTCCTGAAAAAATCAGCTAACTGAACAAAATTTACAGAAAATCTATTAAAGACTCAACTCTGTGAATTCACAAGTTTTTCTGGCTCTATGCCAGTGAGGATGCAGAGCAGAAGTGGAACACCTTGTGTGATGCTTTAGGTGTACAAAACAGCATAGCAACCCTAGCAGCAAAATATTAACTATCAACTCGAGTCTTCCTCAATTCCAGCAACATGTCTCGCCTGTTTGCAAACAACAATCTTCTCACCTTTTGAGACCCCCACTTTTTCCCTCCCTTTTCTTTGGCTGACCTCATTGCATAAGTAGGCAGAAGTCTAATTTTTCATGAATTTTGCAAAGAGTTTATTTTTTTGACTCTTATAGAACCTCCAAAACTAAATAGACAAAGCCCAAGTGATCTGAT
>NW_003852432.1:4581739-4625611 GCF_000181295.1 Otolemur garnettii
GGTTATCTAATACCATTCTAATTTGAAGATATGAACTAAAACCTCAACTTATTTATTAATAGTTACCAGGGCCACAAAAGGGACTGGACTGGAAGAAGAGCTAAGGCGCCAATGCAGGAGATGGCGTTTTGTTAGTCATAAATCACTGTGTATATTTAAGTGAATGCACATGTATTTCTTAATTCTTAGAAATTTTGCAAAAGAGTATGATCTGTTCGTGAAGATCTCTCTACCATGGAAGAATGTAAGAGTTTGAAAATGATTGTCATTTGGTCATCAGAAAAGGTAAGGATGAATTAGACAGTAAGCCAACGAACCTGGGACTACGATTTTCATAGCACAAGAGAGGTTTGGCTTAAGTATGAGAGGAATTAGCTAGAAGTGGATGACACAGTCGTTAGAGTGAAGTAATGCTTTTAGCTTTTAAAAGTGTTCGTATTTTATCAAGCATAACACCTGTTGACATGCACATGAAAAATCATTCAGAGAGACACATTTATGTAGGCAGTGCTGCATGTTTACAGGCTCATAGGATCTCTGCAGTAACTCTATCAGTGTTTATTTCCAACAGGCAGGAAATGACTGTACCACATCAAGCTCAGTTTGATATCTCAATTGAATTCTGCTCAGGGATTGAAGGAAGGTGGCCCAAATTGTAGGACATTCGAACTGATCCATGAATAACAAGACTTTCTGATTATGCTCCCTTTCTTTCATAATTTTTAGGTATTTTCCTAAAATCTGAGTACAAAAGATCATCTTAGTCTTTGGTTTCTTAAGTGAAATTATTTTTAAAGGAGTGTTCAGAATTTCATTTTCTTAAATGGTGGTCCAATTTCTGTCTCCATCTGAAAATCACTGCACTTGCCCCCACCTTTCTTCATTAAGGCCTAATGCCAGATTTCTGGGTCATTTGCTTTGGTGACTCCTCCTCATCTTCCCAAAATTATCTCAAAATATGCCTTCCCTGACCTTTCAGTCCCTGACTAGGTCAAACCCCACACATCACCTTAAATGCACCCGCAGAGTGCAAATCTCCTCTTGGAATTTATCAGTGCTAGAACTAAAGATTTAATGGAGTGATTTTTGGTTATTTTCAGCCTTGACCATCATCTTCCCAGAACCTAGCGCGGTATTTGGCATGGAGTAACAGAAAAATAATTACTGGCTCAGTGAACAGATGCAAGAACAAATGAATAGCTCAACAGAGGAAAAACTATTCATCCACTGAGAATAGTATTATTAAGTAGGAAAAACAAGATTATTGGAGCAGTTAAAGAAAACAGCACTAATTTTTGTAATAAAAATAAAAATTAAATGTTAAAATATCTACCAAATCTAAAAAGTGGTTATTTCCAAGCAATAAAATTAAGAAAATTTTTCGTTTTAAAATTATAATTGAATACATTTTCTACAACTAACACACATTATTTCAAAGCCAAAATAAAACACCTCAACCTGCTTGATACATATTCTTAGAAGCCCCTTTCTCCACTTAGTTTATATTGATTATGTATTTCAATATGTGAAATGTCCTTTCCCCAAACCTGACTTACTAGTACTATCATTCCATAGTTGTATAGTCTTTTTGGTTTTCAAAGTTTCCTTATACATCTTAATTTATTTGACATTCACAAAAACTTCACAATATAAAGAAACAGGTCTTGTTCCCATTTTACAGATGAGTCAGTGGATATATCTTTATAGCAATGTTTACTAATCTCTTCCCTTTCTATTCCTCCAAGGTTCATATCACTAAAGAGCATATTTACCATATCTATATCAAAGAAAGCAAATACTCTGTTGCTTCACCTACTCTTTAAAGAAGCGGGCAAGGTTTTATGCTGTGCCCTGCTTTAAACATCTTACAGAAACTATATAGAAAGTTGAAATTCACATAATTATTAACGCTTTCATTTATTAATTAATGCCTACTGAATACTTTAGTATGCTAAGAACTACAGTCCCAAGGGTGAAATACTTTATCTTGCTTATGGAATTTGCAATTTAGAGAAAGACAAACACATGAAGAAATAAATAATAACAAATTTGGGGGGAAAATTGAGATGAAAAAATAAACAGATGGAAGGACAGAGAATAATAATGGAAACTTCACCTGGATTGGGAGGCTAAGAATTTTTTAAGAATGAGTGAGAATTATTTAGGTGAAGAGTAGGAAGGAGGAGTGTTTCAATCAGAGAAAATAGTGTACACAAATACCCAGAGGTAAGAAATATTAGAAGAACTGTAAGAAGGTATTGCTGGAACAGAAAGTAAAAACAGAGCAGTCACAAGATGAAGTGGAAGAGAGAAAATAACAGCTCTTCTCTTTATTATTAAATGAGCGTTTGTGCTGCTATAATGAATATTACAGACTGAGTATAGGGACACTTTATAAGGATGTAGATTGCTGCAGACATCAGGTGACAAGTTTCCTGAGGACACGAACCATATCATATTGATCTCTAAGTGTAACCAACTAACACATTGCAGTCTATCATGTAAGTAGAGACTCCATAGTTTTATATTGAGTAAACGAATATTGAGGGTAAAAAAAATACGTGTGAGATTGATTTAAAATGTAGTAATAAATATCTACTGAGATAAATAAAATAATATAAATTTATTTCTCACCCTTTTAGAGGCTGAGAAGTCCAAGACCAAGGCACCTGAAGGGTTAATGTCTAATAAGAGCTGCTTTCTGCTTCCAAGATGGTACCTTGTCATTAAAAACAAAGAAATATAAAAAATAAAATAAATAAATAAATAAATAAAATAAGACAACAACTTGAGCACTGCTTCCTGTGCAAGGCATAAATGCTATGTCTCCACAAGGTGAAGGAAGAGAACAGCAAAAATGGATGAATGCTATGTTCTCACTTGGCTGAAGAGCAGAGAATAATGGACCCACTCCCTCAGTGAGGCCCTAGTCCTGTCCAATAGGACTCTGCCTTCACAATTCGTTGCCTTCTGTAGGCCCCACCTCTTAATCTTACCATATTGGCAATTATATTTCGACATATAAATTTGCAGGGCATACTCAAACCACAGCAGTTACATTCAAGGGAATCAACCTGTGATCTAATAGGCTAAATTATGATAAATCAGCCTTCATCATAAGCCACTTCTATCAATTCTTTTCAACAACTATTATACAGGAATTACTTTCTTACATTAAAAAACCAACTTTAGCTTATATTTTATACTTATTCTGTGCACTGTACAGCAAAAATTGAGGTTGTTATTATTGTGATGTAAGAGAATATTTTTAATCAACATATTATTTTCATTATTACTATTTGTCATAAATTTTTACAAGTTTCTAGAACTTTATATTTATGATTCTATCTATTGAGTTGGCAATAAGTGAACTCATCATTAGGGGGTCAAATAATTTGTTTATGAATGGATAAAATGGTAGAAATGAAAACAAATCACCATGGATTTAGCAGGTCTTTGGAATATAGAAATATTAATAAATTATTTCTTGTTAATTTGGACTTTGTGTTATTAGACATCTTGTCAATAAACCAGTTTGTGATTGTAATAGAACCTATACACACACAGTCATAGCAAACAGAGTACATGGCACATAAGAGAGTGGCCTAACAGGAAAAGAGAGCTAGATTGTATATGAGGATGAGATGCCCAAGAGAGAAAACAGAGGCCACCTAACCTAGGGGAGATGAACCCCATTACTGTCCCTTGCTACGTGAAGCCAGGAAAGAATTTTAAAATGTGATTACACAAATATGGATATCACCAGAAACCTATGTGGAAGTTGAACTTTAAAATACTAGGCATATCCCGAAGAGGATAGTCAAGAAAGCGTTGCAGTCAACTTATGCACTTTTCTGTCCACTTGTGAGTAGAGGAAAACAACTGAAAAGTGCTCATTGGATTGGATTTAAAGACAATTTTTGATAATATTATAGATATAACTTTATAGAGAAAAATATCAAAATTTAGACGCATATCATTTGAAAATGTACTCAACTGTATTAGTTACATCCACTTAAACTGACACATATTACATACTAGCTAATAGAATAATTCATTTTTTAACTACAAAATGACTTCAGGGCTCTGGGCCTAATACCAATATTATATACTAAAAAAAAATTCCAGACTGCAAAAGTAACATGGTTAAGCTAAACAAGAAAATTTTGATAGCTCAAACCCAATAACTCTTGCTTTGAGTTTATTTGGTATTGCTGCTTTTGTTAAGATATTTACAACAGCCAAAATATTGTTTTTTAACAAGAGAAGAATACGTTTCAAAGAGCACAGTTGCATTGTCAAGACTTATTTTCTAAGGACATAAAACATGTTTTATATATACATACATATTATATATAAGACATATATAATATATATAACATATATAATATGTGTGTGTGTGAGACTACAGGTGCCTACCACAAAACAACATCTGGGTGATTTTCTTCTGTTTTTAGTAAAAACAGAGACTTGTTCTTATTCAGGTTGGTCTCCAACTCCCGACCTCAAGCGATCCTCCCACCTATGCCTCCTAGAGTCAAAGACACACCTGGTCAAAAACACATTCTTAACAAATTCATTTATATGGGGGAATTGTTTTTAGTTAAAATTTCCGAGTTTTGGTAAGTCACTTTTAGGTATACATTTGGAATTTATAAAATCCTCTGTGACAAATGACCTCAATTCAACATGATTATTTTTAAAAAGGGCTGTTTTCACAAATTTTATTAAAAGAATCATATAGATCATTTGGTTAAGGTTAGCTAATTAATTCTACAATGATTGAATCCAGGATTTCCTTATTTATGAAATTATTATAAAACGTATCTATTTTTAAATTATTTTCTACTGGACATTGCCCATATCATAATGACCTTCTTAAGGAAACACAAGTGTGACCACATTAGTCTTCACTATAATATCTGTCTTATTTGTTTCAATTTTTAAAAACAATTTTTCAGCTGTTTTACCTGTATTTTCTCTATGGCAATTAAATGATTCATGAAGACAGTGAGGATACGCACAGAGGGCTGAGTCTTACAGAAATCTCCAGAACCAAGTATTTACATGGCACTATCTAAACCCTCAGTTGTGTCATTGCCCTCTGGAAAGAAAATTTTGTGTTTTAAAAAAATTCTGATTATGACCATTTCTGATTAATGACTATAAGAACTTCTTTGTATATATTAGAGATGTAGGACTATGTATCAATAATGGAATTTTAATAAGCTTCTGTTCATACTTCTTAACTCACTATTTTTTCATTTCATAATTCAGAAAAGTCAAATGCTCTCAGCTACTTTGCATGTAGTAATCGTGCCCTACACCAGAAATTTTGATAGAGTCTATTTAACATCATTTTGCCTTTTGAGCTTGGTATTTTAACTAGTAAGGCATTTTCTCATGAATCCTAGTGTGTTAGCTATGCCGACAAATCTTAGATCATTAGCCTAGCTCACTAAGTTGATTGGATAACACAATTCTAATGTGAATAAGGTCATTAGATCTCCCAGAAGCCAGTTATCTTTGTTCTAAAGGCACAGTCTACACCAAAATAATAGCAAGTGCTCTCATCAGGTCTACTTTTAGCTTCAAGGTAAACCAGTTGAGAAAATGAGAAAAACAGAGCTCATCAGCATTAGTAAAAAGTCAACTCAGTTGATACATTCTTCTAACAATGAATGAGCATATTAGCTTCACACAGATTTTTAAAAAGGCAATTATTGGTATCCCAGCTTCTTATAATTAGACCAATTAATTATCAATGGCTTCTATTTGTAGGTTTATATATTTATTAAAGTATCTTTGTAGGGAAGAGAGATAGAAAAATGAGACAGGTATTACATTAGGAAAAGGGATTTTGTAAGCTTAGAGTAGAAGAAAAATCACAAATCTTGTCTCCTCATTTCGCAGACGACTGCGAGGAGCTGGAAACAGTGAGTGAGTCACTTCTCCACTATCACTAGGATTACAAGGAAAAACAGCCAAATGTTTGCGATGCTTGGTTGGGCTTGGTACCCTGATTATGTAGTCAAGTATTGTTTTGGATGTTTCTGTGAATCCAAAACAATTTGGATGAGATTAACATTTAAATTGGTAGTCTCTTAGGAAAGCAGATTACCCTTTATAATAAAGGGGCTATATGCAATTAATTGAAGGCTAGAATTAAAACAAACAAACAAAAAAGACTGAACTACTCCCAGCAAGAGTGAAATCCGCAGGCAGAGAGACCTTGGATTTGAATTGCAATATTATCTCTTCTTGGGTTTCCAGGCTGACAGCCTTAGTATTTGAACCAGAAACTCATACCTGGGTCTGTAGCCCTCCCACCTGCCATTCTACACTGCAGGTTTTGGACGCCAGTTCCTTAGAATAACTCTCTCTCTACATGCACATACATGTGCACATGCCACACACACACACAAACACACACTCTCCCATTGTTTAACTGAGACTTTCAAAAATCAACTATAAGCATTATACAAAGAAATGGAATTACCCTTTAAAGTACTTTCTTGAACCAGCCAGTCTTGATGAATTAATGTGCTATGATGGTAATGACCTAGGTTCAAAGGCCAAGCAAGGAGGAAATTTAGCTGGGTGCAGAATTAATAATGAAAACACTCTCTTGAGTTATGAACCAGTTGTTTCCTTTTTCTTAATGTGAAGTACTCAGTTCATCAGTAAGAGGATATAATTGTAAAGCCATTAATGTTCTAAGAACAAACGAGAATATTTTATTTTTATTACAATGGACAAGGAAGGATCAGAGTCTTTTGCATAAAATCACATGCCCAAATCATTTACATAGATATGGTTGTTAAACCTTTCTATTTTTATTCTCATTCAACTGTTCTTATTCTGAAACATAAATATTTCAATCTTCACCTTAGTCATGACATTTTACTTTTGACTATAACTTGTGTTGAGCTTTCTTTTTTCAAAATCCTTTTTCATTTTAGCACTCTCGTTCCCATTGTTTTCTAACTATTTAAGCCACCCAGGATAGTGTTTGACTTTATAAGTCTTATTCCTTAATATTAAAGAGACAAAAAGTCTTAGAAAGTGTACCTGAGTCACTTTGTCCTCCAGGAATTCACTGTGTAATGGGTAGGTTTTGTAAGACTCTGAGGACAGTAAGAAGCATGATTATAGAAACTTAACCAACCTTAGCTCTTTTCTTAGACAATTTAATTATAATTAAAAACATTAAAAAAACATAAAATTCTTAGACAATTTAATTACAATTAAAAACATGATGCATTTGTGGGAGTACTGCCCTATCCCCTATCCCAACAACCGGAAGCATCATGGCTTAGAATGCGATGGTACCCAAGGTTGAAATAATCCAGCCAAGGCCATTCCTAAGAATCTTAAATCTTGTGCACAGAGGGAGGGACAAGAAATCTGGAACATTATAGGACCTTGCCTTCTGAAGCAAGGAGATGGTGATCTTAGAGAGCCGCGAGGATGCAACACTGTCAAAACTAGTATGAGTGTTTACATTTGGAGTCAGTTTCCCAAAATAGGGTAAAAATGAACTCTTTTAAGAGACTCATTATGGTCAGGAACGATGGCTCATGCCTGTAATCCTAGCACTTGGAGAGGCCAAGGCAAGTGGATTGCTCTTGCTCAGGAGTTGGAGACCAGCCTGAGCAAGAGCCCTCACTAACCCCTCATTATGAAAAATAGAAAAGTTAGCCAGGCTTTGTGGTAGGTGCATCTAGTCCCAGCTACTCAGGAAGGCTGATCCAGGAGGATCACTTGAGCCCAATTTGAGGTCGCTTGAACTATAATAATGTCATGGCACTCAACCTAGCTACTCAGGAAGGCTGATCCAGGAGGATCACTTGAGCCCAATTTGAGGTCGCTTGAACTATAATAATGTCATGGCACTCAACACAGCGAGACCCTGTCTCATTAAGCCCGTGGCAGAGCAGGTTGACAGGCAATACTTTGCAAAGCTGAGTGAACAATTTTCATTGTGATGTAAATGAAAAGACATGCAATTGCCTCTTGAGAGTCCAGCGAAAGGCATTGGTTGCCCTTGACAGCATGTGGGTGGTGTCCGAGTGGGAGTTCATAAGGTGGACGGTGGGACTAAAGAGGCAGTGGCAAAGTCTCCAGCTAGGGACAGTGGTGAGCTATACCCACTAAGATAGCAGTAGCGTTACTGCAGAATTAGTAGTAGCCAATAGGGATTCACCAATAGAATGGATGCTGAAATTACAAGGACTCAAATAGGGAAAAATATGATGTGAAGTCAGACAAAAGTGGGAATGGGGGGGTGTTGATAAAATGTGTAAGCTGATCCCACACAACGTGCAGTGAGCTCCTGGGGGAGATGAGACAGCCCAGGGAGTCCTGCTCCCTAGTTTCCCCCTCATCCCCGTCCCTCATCGTCTCTGTCCTTAAAAAGACTCCACCCCTGGATGCAAAATCCTTTTGAGACCTAGCACTACCTTCCAACTCTGTGATTCCAGATATTTCAGGGGAAGTGTTCATTGAAAAGTAGCAAAACCCTTAATTTATCAAGTGCTTTATTTCCTTATTTAAAAAAAAATTCAGCCAGTTTTCTATGCTGCTCTCTGTCTCTCCTTGAGAATATGAGGCATGATTACTGAAGTGCTTCTGAAAGAATTCCTTCGTCCTGCATTTAGAAATCCTGTGGGTGGAATTCAATAAGAGTTATGCAGAAGAAAGCTCACTTTTCAAAATGTGCCCTGCTTGCATGATGCTTGTGCAGATCACAGAGTATCAGTTATCCTATTACCCGCAGCTGCTCACTCCACACCATCTGAATGCCATACCAGTGTGCAATCTGCACAAACTTGCTTCTGATCTGGCTGCTTTTAGACTCTTCAGTTCTAGAGTGACACTTAAGTACCTCTGAAAGGTACTGGCTCTTCATCAGTCTGTGATTGTTGAACTCAGAAGTGTGGGAGGAGAGCCACTGAATACACCTCACGAAGGCAATGTGATTACTCTTAAACATATCAACGTGTTCCATGTTGTCTAGAGACATCATGACATCTCTCATTAACTCTGCTTCGCCTCCCCAAAACATGCACTTGAAGTTATGAAATATTTCATAGAACTTAGATATGTGAAATAAGGTTTATTTTAAAGACTAATGCGAAGTTTCTGGAGAGAAAAAGTTCTGAAACAATTTCAAAGAACATACAACACCTGAACCGGTATAACTAACAAAACATTTCTCATATTTAAAAGCTTAAATAATATTGATTATAAATGTACAAATCTTGTTATGTTTTGGGACTGTGGCTTCCACCTCGTTTGTGGGCCTCTGCCCTCCGTCTCCCTCTCGGGAAGCCAGTGGCCGTGTCCTGAGCTGCCCAATCTCCAGAAGGGTCCCAGAGACAAACGTGAGGCAAGCAACCTGCAGGCAGGCGCTGAAGTACTTAGTCCAAAATCCTGCAATAACTGAATCCTACCAAAAACTGCTAAACTCTGTCAAAAAGAGAGAATTTATGAACACATTCTGCCCCCGTACAGGCAGTCCCCAAGGTACAAACATCCTCCAACTTACATAGAACTCACACTTGTGAATGGAGGTTATTACAGACAATAGGTAAGTATACCTGCTCAAACTTACATACAAATTCAACGTAGGAACAAACCTACAGAACCCCGGGGCTGCATGTAGAACCTTAAGATAACTGAGACCTTAGCCCAAGCTTGAAGACTTGTGAGATACACTAATCTGGAAAACTCAGCTAAGCTATGTCAGATTCCTGACCCCCTGTAATGCGAAGACAATGAATGTTTTTCTTTTTGGCCTCTATGTTTTGAGTCACTTTGCTATACAGTGATAAATAAATTATACACACCCCCATAAAAGTATCCTCAGGGATAGTAATCTCCTCTGTCTTCAAATGATTCCAACCATTTTGGGAATTAATCAGAAAGTGTCCTGCATTGTTTACTTACTGTTAATTAGTCATCTTTCAAATGCTGGTCTGTGCAGCATTTGGATACATGCGTATAATAAACATGTACAGTTTATGTAGTGGAAGTGCGTGTTTGAGGGGAAAATTTAAATGAGAAAGTGAAGTGAATAGGGCTCTGGGTCCATTTTCCCTACCTTAGCAAAAATGGTTTCTCTTTTACCCAGTAGATAAGTGTACTAGGATATGAAATGATGTTTAACTGTGTAGAAAAGATACTATATTCCAAAGCTCAAAAATTACTGGCCTAAACATTACTGGACATAATTTCATGCATTCTGTCTTGTCTGACACTGAACTTCATACAGTGTAAGCTTTGGCTATTGAATGCTTTTGAACAACCTGGAATTTTCCTTCAAGTATCTAATCTGAAGTGTCTAACCCAAAACTCTTAAATTCCATTCTATAAAATATGCTCAGTCAGGTAAAATTAAACCAAATAGTCTATAAATCAAGCAACCTTATTAGCACTTTACAAGTTGAGAATGTGATTAGCATGGCAAAATTTAGGGAAAAGATTGGTTCTATGCCTGAATGACCATTAAAACCATAAAATAATAGAATCTCAGAATTGAAAGAGATAACAAAGGTCCTCATTATTTAAAACATTCATCTATGATTTAACCTCTCTATAGCTCTTTACCCAGTTCCTAGTCTATTTTTGAGAAATTATTGTGGTACCAAACTATAGACTTAAGAAAAAAGTTCACAAGGTGGACTGAGGATGCTATCATTGGAAATCCTTAATTTTGGCACCTACATCCTCAATAAACACTCAATAAGCTTAATGTAACTATTAAAGACACTGCCTCTGAAAGCGAAAGATTTTATAGCTAAAATAGGGTACAACAGAGCTAATACATCAATTCATTCATCTATACTTTTATTTGTTCATCTCCAGTGCTCAAATTTTCAAAAATGTTGTCTACATCCACCTGTTCTCTCCTTCCTACTTCCTCGCTCTTCTGTGCATAACTTAACACTCTACACTACGGCTTCCACTGGTACCATTCCACCGAAACTGCTCTTACGAAAGTCAACCATGATTTTATATTATGATACTTATTCCACAAACTATTATGCTTCAACATTTGGAAGGCCAAATCATAAAGATGTTGTACTTTATTAGATATTAAAGGTTAAGAAGAAATAAAAGGTGATTCCTAACTCCAAAAGGTTAGTTTTGATTACTTGGTTGCTATCTCTTCTTTTACTTTATTGCAGAGGGAATTTCTAGAATGTTTGCTTAGATAGTGCTCCTCGCCACTATATCTCTAGGACTTTGTTATGATAACTGGAATAGTTTGTATGTAGAGGACTTAAAAAGAGAAAAATTTGTTGAAGAAAGATAAAAATTAGTATAAGGAAAGAGAGAAAGAAAATAAAGAGGACGTCTGGGCTCGAGTTAAAATAAAGCATGAAAAGAGAAAGATCTGTGCACAACTATGGGGCACAAAAGACTTGATTGCTGGTGTAGAATGACGGAAGAGATGTTAAGCATTGTGTGTTGTCAGCTGGACCTTCTTTAATGGTCTAAAAGAAGCACCGAAAAAATTCAAAGATGAGAATTACAAACTGCTTCATCAAGCACACGGTACAGTTGATCCTTGAACAAGAATTTGAACTTTGTAGGTTCACTTACATGTAAATTTTTTTCAATAAATATATTGAAAAATGTTTTCAAGTTTTGAGACAATCAAATGCTCAATACCTGTAGATGAATCTCATAGCCTAGAAATATCAAAAAAAAAAATTTTTTTAAAGTTAGGAAGTTGGATATGTTATAAATGCATAAAATATATGTAGATACTTGTGTATCACATACTACCATAAAATACACACGAACCTAGTATAAAAAGTTTAAATTTATCAGCACTTAAATGTATAAACACTTATGGACCATACACATCACCGTTTTCAGTTGAGATAAATGTAAACACTATTAAATTATAAAGGCATAAAATTATGTGTAGTACCTACTGTATAACCATAATAATTTCATAGCACCCTCCTGTTGCTATGGCAATGAGTTCAAGTGTTGGGAGTATTGAATTAACACTCTGTCATTGCTGTTATTAGTATTAGTTTCTCTCTCCAGTAAACAGTGTATTGCAATAAAAAATTTTATCTCTCACAGTTTATCATTTATTTTGCATCAAATGAGGGTGTCCAGCAGTGACCCAAGGATGGCTATGAATGCTTACCTAAGAGTTGCTGCTTTGGGTTACACATTAAATACACAAACAGTAACAAAAGCTGTGCATAATTAACGTGATAACCACCGTCAAAGATAAACATTCTCAGACTGCCACCAGCCAGCGTTGGACATCCAAAATTAACACTGAGACCCACACAAGGTGCCGTGAGGGATGCTGCAAGTACCCTCAAGAGGCATAGAAAAGTCATGACCTTATAAGAAAAAGCTGAGTGGTGTGACATGTACTGTAGTTTGAGGTCACCAGCTAAGGTTGCCCATCATTTCAAGATAAATAAATCTAGCAAAAGGATCTCGGTAAAAAGTGAACAGGAAATTAGTGAAGCTATTCCTGCAGCTATTCCAGCACCACATGCTTTTGTAAAATGCCTTTTTATCTCATTTTGAAAATGCAGCATTTATGCAGGTGCAGGATTGCTATAATAAAGCCATACCTATAGCTTCTAATATGCTTTCAGAAAAAGCAAAGTCATTATAACACAACCAAAAGCAAAAGGAAGTCGAAGGATCTAAGGCTGGATAACTCAATGCTAGCCAAGGATGGTTTGATATTTTGGAAAGAAATATGGCTTAAAAGGTTGATATGGCAGAAGTAGCCCCTGGCAACCAGGAAGCAACAGACGAGTTCCAATTTTTATTTTTTTAAACACGGTGACTGTGTTAACCCACTGTGTTTACATCTGCATCTTTTCTGCTGTTGATCTTATTAGGCTTCCCTTATAAGTGAAGAGTTCTCATTTTGGGCTGCTTGTTCTCATTTTTGTGTGCTTTCACGATATTCTGTTCATAACTGACTTTTAGTATTTTTAGTATGCTATGTCTGGTTCTAGATTGGAGTGATATTTGTTGTTCTATGAGGTAGGGCCTTCACTCCTGAGTGGTGACTGGGCAACAGAAGGAAGCCCCCACTTCATAACCTACTTATCTTAAATTTAACCTCAGCAGTAGGTAGCTGGAGGCAGAATGAGAAATGCTAACATCCTATTTCTGCAGGAAGAAAGCCCTTTCACTGGGGCGTGGTTAAGTCTCTGGTCCAAGGAGCCCTTTGTCCTGAGCTGTAAGTCTGCTTTGTGTGGGACTTCCTTGCGTGTCCCTTTCTTGGAGAAAGAAAGAAGAAGTCTTGGTTTAAATTCCACACATTCATGTTTTTCTTACTGAATTTTTTATGAATAAATATTCCTTTATTGGCTGCTTGCCCTTATGACTATTTTCAGATGTTTTTATTATTTTTATAAACATAAATGGGCCTGCAGAGCTCCTACACAGCCATTCCAACACAGCCTAGAAGATGTAGATTGTTAGGTGGTCTGCCTGATGCTGCCGGAGCACCCAGGGCATCTGAGTCATTATGGTGGATGGGTCCAGAGACGTAAGGGGAAGACATAGCAGCATCCTGTCAGCAATGAATAGAAATTGAGGGGCTTTAAGAAGGAGAGAGAGAGGAATAAATTTGTATTATAGGGAAACATTTTAAAAATCAGCTGATGTGAATTTTCAGTGTGCTTTAGTATATTTTTCTGACTCTCTACCTCTGCACTGAGTTCCACTGATAAACCTGATCATGATTTAACATGAAGAAAGGAAACTAATAGGAGAGACAAGAGATATTTTCGCTGCATTGTATGTTGGTGCTTTACATGAATAATTACACACTTGGAAAAACATGGAAAATAAATGATAAAAAAGGAAGGAAAAACACCCCCTTTGCCAGCCAAATCTGGTAAAGGCTGCAAAATATATTTCTGTCTTGGATAGTCACCATGCACATTAGCATTAAAAAACCCTCAAAAGCATTGAAACTCGTGACATTAGGTTTATTCGTAGTTCTCAATTTTTTTTTAAGCAATGGAGCCCTTTTCATGCATCAGCTATAAACCACCCCCAGCAGAGCCCAGTGATGAAACAGCTTTTAAAAGGTGAGTACCAAATTTCTAACTCTTAAAATATGCTTCATGCTTCACTAAAAATGGATGTCTAGTATTAATTCTAAAGGAAGTACTTCTACTGTTAAGGAAATTTTAGAAAGTAATAAACCTTTTGAGCTGCCTAGGAGAATGGCAAATTCTTTAATGGCATTACATTTCAAAATTTGGTGATTAATTTAATCTTTAAGTATGGTCCAGAATTATTCTGTATATGGAGAGTTAGGTGGGTGTTTATGTGGAATCATTTCATGTAAAAACATGTGATTATGAAATACCTAGGTAGATTTTATATGGTACAAAAGCCATCCAGAGCTTCTTTCCAAAAGAGGGTTTTTTAAAGTCTCTGTAAAATATCAGTATCACGATTATCAAATATTCTTTCTTAAAGTAACAGTTTCAAAAGGCAATGTGCACACTTTGCTCATTTCAAAATTAATCGAGGAGATTACTGAATCAAAGTAAGATTCAGTAATCTTGTTCATTTATGTAAACAAACTCAACTCTCATCCTTTCTTCTCCTCCTACTTCCACATACAGAAAGTATCAAAGTATGTAAAATACAGAAAATATACTATAAATAATGTGACATATCACTTGCCACAATTCTAAACCTCATGGTGAAAAACACATTTCACTTAGAAGATTTAGTCTGAATTTGCAGAAGGGTCTTCTTGAAAACCAATATGTGCAACTTAGACTATATTTTTCCAAAATCCTAGCTACCCACGGAATAGAATGCTGAGACACAGGGTCACAAACTGCCATGAAATAGCAGGAAATGTCATGGAAGAGTCCAGTGTGGTCGCACAGAGCAGCAGGGAAGCTGAGAGCAAAGCACAACGCATGACCACATGTCACTGCTCTTGTCTGTAACCCAGTCCCTTTGACCAAAGGTGATCGTTCAATGAAAAGCTCAGCCAAGGAAAGGTGATAGGAGATTTGTGACTTGAAGAACTCCAGTGTGAGCTACAATTTTTTGAATGCCAAAAACTGATGGAAAAGCTCTTCACTAAACAAACAAAAATAATAATAAAATAATAGAGTTGACATGTGTGTTCTGATACAAAGCTGTGCAATGACCCAAATTACCCTTCTCTCTCCCACTCCTAAACTAGTCGCTTCAGCAGCCATCAGCTACTAAAAAAGAAATATTTTATTAGGGTAAAAATAAGCCCACTTGTCCTTCAAAGTCAGTCTTACGCTTAATGTTCAAACACTCGAAACATACATATTAAGAACAGAAAAAAGACCCCATAGCTGTTCTCGTCACTGATCTTTAGTATTTTTTCATGGATGTAATAGAATAATTAAAGAGATAAAGGTATATAGGAATGAAAAAGAGGAAAGTAAAATTGTATACCTGGGAAAGTCAAAAGGATAAACTGAAACACAGTTAAAAACGGTGAGAGAGTCCAATGGTGTGACTAGGTGAAAATGTAACAACAGAAATCAATACCCTTTATATGTGTGAACATCAAGGGATTAGAAAACATATGGGGAGAAAAGGTATCATTAAGATGCCATAACAAAGAAAAAGATAAATGCAGGAATAAACACAAGAAGTATAAAATAAATATGACTAAAATGTTAAAATACTACGTAAGAACATGAGAAGACTTGAACAGACGGGAAACATAGTAAGGTGCTGGAAAAGATCACAGATGCCATTTCCCTGAAGTAAATTGAAGCTGTAATTTAATAGCTTTATATAATCAATAAGATTTTAATATGTAGGTTAATCTTAATATTAATGTGAAAAATAAAAATGGAAAGAGTAGCCAAGAAAACTCTGAGACTACAGGATGGGGCGGGGCGCCAGACTAGCCAGATATCAAAACATGGTAAAGCCAATCAAAAGTGTGGTGTTGACACGTAAATAGGGAACTAAAGCAGAAGAGATAGCTACGAGAATGAAAAAGGAAACCACAGACGGGGAGAAAATATTTGCAAAGCACGTATCAGATAAGGACTTGTATACAGAATATGTAAGGAAATCTCCAAACCCAACAACAAGAAATCAACAAATTAAAAGAATACATTGGGCAAAAGATCTGAACAGCTGCTTCACCAAAGAAAAGATAGATGGCAAATAAGCACAAACAAAGAAGCACAATGGTATTTAGTCTTTAGGAAAATGCAAAACAAGGAGGTCCTGCTGCATCCTACAGAAATGGCCGAATTATAAAGCCCGATTTATCAAGTCTTAGCAATGAAAGGGTCATACACCTCTAGCAGAAAGAAAGAAAAAAGTGAGAATTATCAGAGATCAGTCAAGACTGATGAAACATGAAGACTAAATGCAATGAGGTTTCCTAGACTGGATTCTGGCACATTAAAAAAAATGAGTAAAAAAATGATGAATTCCAAATAAAGTCTGTAGTTTGGTCAACAGTATTGGAAGAAAGTTTTTTAATAGTTTTGATTAACATGCCATGGTTGTATCTAATGTTAACATTCAGGTAAGCACTATGGAAGCTCGATGTACTATATTTGCAACTTCTCTATAAATATAGAATTATTCTGAAACAAAAATGATATTCTGAAGGATTTCAGTGTTGATACATGTTCTAGCATGGATGAATCGCAAAATTATTATTCAGAGTAAAGGAAGCCAAACAGAAACTAGTACATCTTGTGTGAGTACATTTATTTAAACTCAAGGAAATGCAAACTACTATATATTGACAAAAGATCATGGTTTCCTGAAGAAGGTAGCAGGGGATCAGAGAAAGGGAGAAGGGAAGAATCGCAAAGGGATAGGAACAAACTTTTGAGACTTGTGGATATACAGTGGGTGCCAAATAAATGTATACATGTTCTAAGAAAGAAAAAATATACATTAAAATTATAATATTCGAGTCACATTCGACTTCTACAATTACAAGAGATATAAGGCACGATATACATGATAATAAATGTTACAAGTATACATTGAGTATTACAATTTTTTTGGAGTACTACAATTTTAACACTGTTTTCCTTTATTAAGATGTGTATATATATTTTTGGCATGCTCTGTATTCATTATCTTGAGTGTGATAATAGTTTCAAGATACGTGCCAAATCTTATCACATTTCACTTTTTATATTTTATCATGTCAGTTATACTTTTAAAAAACCTGTTTTTTTTTTTTTTCCTTTTCCACTTATCATCAAAAGACATTCAAGTTTTCAAGCTAGGCACACTTGAAGTAAAATTGTTTATAAAATAGTTTATTTAAATATTTCTTTGCAGGCTGTGAAAATTAGAGACAACTCAAAGTGAATTAAGCAGACAGAGCTAAGGAAACAAATGTAAAATAATAATAAAATCCTTACTTTAAAAAAGCCCAAGTTGGCTTGGTGCCTGTGGCTCAAGTGGCTAAGGCGCCAGCCACATATACCGAAGGTGGCAGGTTCGAATCCAGACCGGCCCACCAAACAACAATGATGGCTGCAACCAAAAAATAGCCGGGTGTTGTGGCAGGTGCCTGTTGTCCCAGCTACTTGGGAGGCTGAGGCAGGAGACTTGCTTGAGCACAGGAGTTGGAGGTTGCTGTGAGCTGTGATGTCATGGCACCCTACCCAGGGTGACAGCTTGAGGCTCTGTCTCAAAAAAAAAAAAAAGCCTTAAGTTAAAAACAAAAGAAAAGTAAATGCATAGGACTAAAATCTGCTGGTATGGTGATGAAAGTCTTCTTAATTCAGCACATGGAACATTTACCTATAAAAAAAGTAGACGGATCTACATGAAGTTTCATATTCAGTTTACTGACTCTTACAAGCTCAAACTATATTCCAATATTTGCTTTAATGACAGAGCTTATACCAAGAGGTTAACATGACACAGTATATTTTCTGTTGTCAGGGAGACATAGAAAAACCATATTTAGGTCTTTTAACCTAAGACATTGTCTCCAACTAAGAAAAGAAAACAAATATAAAAAAAATAGGAATAAGGGTACTTGTTGTGAAAGAATTCTTGTAAAAAAATTAAGTTCCAAGATTATTTTATTTTGGGAGAGAGTCTCAACTCCATTGCCCAGGCTAGAGTTCCACGGTCTCAGCCGAGCTCACAGCAACCTCAAATTCTTGGGCTCAAAAGATCCTCTTGCTTCAGAGCTTCCTGAGTAGCAGGAAGGTCCCCACAACCTCTGACTAATTTTTCTGCTTAGTAGATATGGGGTCTCTCTCTTCCTCAGGCAGGTCTCAAATTCCTGAGCTCAAGCAATTCACCTGCCTCAGCCTCCCAAAGTACCAGGGTTACAGGTGTAAACCATCACACCCAGCTTTCAGGATGATTTAAAGTGAAACTTTAGCCAAACATTTTACATAGAATACGTGATTGAGTATCAAATACCAAGATGTGCCCTTCATCCTTATTGATTTAAGAAACTAACTGTGGTGATAACCAACTTATTTAATTGCCATATCATCTTGAAATTGATTTTCAGAATTTTTCAAATTCTTCAAATCTTAGTAATTTGCAATATTCCTGAAAATAGTTGTGCAGAATTTCACAAGCCCTTAAGATAGCTTATGGTTCTAGTCTATTCTCCCTGACAACAGAAAATATACTCAAGAGACCAAGAAGAACCGAACACTAACAAGCTTCTAGGAAGGTGGGAATTTTTCTAGGAGGTCAGTGGAAGCTCAATCAAAGAAATGGTAAAAGACTTCTGAAGAAATCCGATTGCTTCAGCCACCTCGCTGAGATGACACGGACTCTCCATCCAACATTTGTTTTTAATGTTGAAACTGAAGGCACCACATGTGCACCACATGGGCTGTGAACAGGTCGTTACTCACTTAAGAAACCTTCCTGTAGTCAGGGGAGCCCATCAGAATCCCAAACGGGTCCTAAAATGGCTCAAGAAAGAGAAAGCAGGGATGGGCAACTACCTTGGGGCTTTATCATGGTTGAAGTGGGACCTAGGCTGACAATTCCCTTGCATGGGAGAGAGAATTCAGAGGTTTGAATTTCCTGTGAGTGTCAAAGAAAGGCAGTTTCTTCTCAGTTTGCCTAGATGTGGGGGAAGAAAGGGAAAGAATTAGTAGGGTTTGACAGCAGTCAGCAGTTAAACATCAAAAATAGAGTCAGAATCTTTATTAGACATACAAACAAATGAGACAAAAACAGTAACATGAAAGTGATAAACAAGATAATAAATACAGAATAGGAAGAAAACATGAATATGTTAATCAGAATTTGAATATGAAAATCAAAAGAATATGTAACTTGTCTCCAGAAACAGTAATAGACACCCTGTATTTATTCCTGCCTTTGTGCCTTATCCCCCAAGCTGATGTCCTGGCCTGGAATTACTGCAGCCCTTCTCTAGGCCTGTGGCCATCTGCTGTGATGGGACGGGTCCATCCAAACACATGACAAGGGTCCCCTTCCCTTCCCTGAGAAGCCTTCCTTATTGTCCAGAAAGAATTATGAACTTCCACTTTTAGTGCCATGTTAGGAGGCAGTACATAATTGGGACTTGAATCAGGTTTCCACCATTTGTTGTGCAACTTTGGATAAGACAACTACATTTTGTTTTCAATAGGAGATAAAGTATCTACTTCTTGGGATTATTGTGACTGTGAACTAAGATGACACAGTGGAGTGTCCAGTACAGTACATGCCAAATGGTGTGTCGCTCAGAAAAAGTAGTTATTAGAGTAGTTGATTTTACACACACATCCACACGTGTGCACCCATACACACACACACACATACACAAGGTCTGACAATTAAGTTCAGGAACTCGTCCTAGAAAAAAATGCTACGAACCTCATCGCTGAAGGTCACCTTTGAAACACCCCCCTTAGGAAGCTAGGTGTCCACAGCAGCTCCTAATCCACTCTTTTTCAAGAGTTCAAAGTAATTTTGGAACTCTTTTTACTTTGGAACAGCCATCAGAGCTGTCATCGTATTACCCTTGTCATCCTGAATGTCATCAAAATGTCTTCCTTTCAATATTTTCTTTATCTTTGGGTAAAGAGAAAAGTCATTGGGGGCCAGAACAAGTGAATTAGGAGGGTATTCCAATCCAGTTATTTATTTTCTGACTAAAAACTCCCTCACAGACAGTGCCCTGTGATCTGTACATCGTCATGAAGCAAAAACCGTCTTGTTGTCATGCCAAGATTTTCAGTTAAGGTTTGCCTAACTATTTCTCTACGGACAGTTCCTTAGTCTGCTATACTTCTCACAGCCAGCTGGTGATTTTGACACACAATTGGTTGAGATTTTTCAATGTTTTCATTGGTTCTACTTGTTAGTGGCCACCCTGACCTCTATTCATTGGTGACACTTTGTCTTCCCTCAGAAAAACGTTTAATCTGTGTGTACACTGCTGTTTTCTTCATGGCATTATCCTCATAAAGTTGGACTAACACATCCCTGATTTCACTTCCATTCTTGCCAAATTTAATAAGAAATTTGCGTGTTTGGTTTTTGCTCTAATTCAAGCTCCCACATTCTTGGGAGGACACATAAAACACACAGCAAGACACTGCCACAGGTCAACAAGAACACAACTGTGAGACGCAGACAGACCAAGGTTATGAAACCTCGTGGGGTTGCCGCCACAGGGTGGTGAGTTCATGAACTTTATTGTCAAACCTCTATTGTTGCTTTTTAATGTTTTATTTTCTGCACCCACACTTCCTGGATGGTGAGTTCCCTTCATATAAGTGTTTAATAAATATTTGTGGCATACGTTACTCTACTGTAACCTAAAAGTGTGATTCCAATGTCGAGCATATGGTCCCACACTCCCTTTCTTCCTTTCTGTTTTTATATTGTTCTTTGTTCAGTATCTGCAGCTGCTGCCTTCGGGGCCTTTTTCTATTTATGGTTTTGTCTCTTCAGCACTGATGTATTAGGATAGAATGTATAACTTCCTGAAGAATGTGATGATTTTTTAGATCCTTGCTGAAAGCTACTTCTGCTTCTCAAAGGATTGATTGATTTAGTCTTCAATGTTTTTGCACAGAACCACTTATATATATATTATTTTAGAGTGAGACTACAGTTATGAATTATCTGAATATAATATTTAATTCTGATAGAGAGACTATAATTAATTTACTAGTGAGAAAATAAGTATTTCCTATGTGCACAGTGTTATGTTAGGGAAACAGTATATGAACTCAATCATATACATGAAACCATCACTTAGAGTAATAGTTCCACTAATACAATTAAATAATAGCTTGTGAGGTTCTATCTTAACTCACAAAGCAACCTTCAAGAAGGAAGATGTCAAGATAAGAGACTCAGTGGTTGAAGAGGCTGCATCGGAGAAAACAAACTGGCTCAATATCTGAACAGGCTCCAAACTGAGTCATGATGTGTTTATAGCAGAAAGTGGTAGGAGGCTATTTCCAGATTGTCAACAGTGCGAATCAGCAAAGGGGAAGGAGGCTGACTGTGGCATGTACCGAGGAAGAGAACAGGACAGCTCGGCCGGAGGGTGGGGGCATAGGGGGCATTCTTGTGTGTGAGCTTAACAGCCTGGGGATGGGAATGAGTGGAGTTGGTAGAAAGGGTGGGAACAAGGACTAGATGACCTTGAAATCAGACAGAGGAATGTGATCTATGGATTAAGTAACAGAGTCACTAAGTACTTACGCAAAGCAGGCTGAACAGTGTGCTTTCAAAAGCATCACCTCACTCCCTAATGGATTGAAGGTAGGGAGACTTAATGCTATTAGAAGGATAAGCTGAATCTGAAAGACACTTCAAAGGACTACACGGGACAGAGAAATAACCAGGAAGAATTGGAATTGGCTAGCCTAGGGGAATGAAGATGTTTCTATTGACAAGAACAATAATTAAGATAGAGCATTAGGACTTTTTTCTTTGCTGTTACAGTTGCTATTTTTGGAAAGGGAAAAATGCAGATTTAACCATAAAGTAACTTTGGAATTACAATAGAATGATGGGTAGAAAAGCCCAGAAGTCAAGAAGAAATACCATTAAAGATGGAAGTAATACATCATATATGGAGATTCAGATTTGGGAATTATAAACAGATAAATGAGATGCTATAGCTAACATCTTAAAAGTGAGTGAGAGATAAAAGAGCTTCTGTCCACCAACAGTGTGTAAGCGTTCCCTTCCAGCAGAGGTTGGGCAGGGGACGGGGGAGGAGAGAACAGGAGAAAGCCCACCACACAGGTACAATGAATGCTACCCACCCGTGTGATGGGCGCACTTCTAACCCTGACTCAAACATAACTAGGCGATCCATGCAGCTGAAAACATTTGTACTCCCTGGATATTTTGAAATAGTAATAAAAAAGAGCTACTGTTCATTTTGAAATAGAACAACTGAAACATAATTTTCTGTAAACTGATCCTGTGGTTGGTTCCTGTCCTCAGACTCCCATCAGTAGACAGTTCTAGGCAGGAGTACATTCTAAAAGTGACAAGTATTTAAAGCAGATGCTTGATTGTCCAAGAACTGAGTGAGAATATATTTTCTAATTCTTATCTTTTTAAAAATATTTTCAAAAGGGTAAGCCCTTCAATCCACAGACATATACCTGTTTAAAGAAACATCCAAGAAGATCCTACCACATAATAAAGTCAAAAATAGGTTTAATGACAACGTGTCTCTCTAGAAAAGGTCAGCATCCAAACAAGAGTTCAATCATTCTCCAAAGAAACACCTTTAATACTTCTTCCCCCAAATGTTCTGAATGTACAGGTTCATTCCAAACTTCTTTTTAATATTCAAAAAGCTGAAGGCACAGTCAGATAATTCTACAAAAGTACCTTTAACATCATTAATGAAACGCAGTACCAATGTATTTGTGTATTACTAACTTCCACAAGTCTTCAATGATTACAGTGTTTGTTCTTTAAAATACAGAGTTAAAGCTTACCTTTGCATGCCACTGTAATATCTACGAATTGTTATGTTGAGGCAGAAAAAACATTTCCACGGGATAAAAGCAGCTTATCCTTTTAAATGCTTAACGAATATAATTTACAAAGGTTTAATATTGAAAAGGGTGCTAGCAATCATGTTGCACCAACTTTGAAAATAAGAAGAAATGCTAATAATTTATGTATTAAGTCTGAGAGCCTCTAACTTCATTCTTGTCACTATCCTACAATGTCTCATTTGCCTCTGCTATATCTGCTTAACTTTTTTCTCCTGACAACCAAACTTCAAGGCTTAGTAAGCCTCCAATTAGTCCATGAAGCTTTTTCTAAGTATTAAAACACTCACTTCTCTTTATTCCTCCTTTGAATTTGTATAGTTTTCTTATTTAATTTTCTTATATTTCATTTAATATTCCATATATATATAACACATAATACATACATGTGTTTGCATATACATATATGCAGATTACATAGAGTGTATATATATGAAACTGTCTTATAGATGTGCACATGGAGTTACCTTTTATTGAGGGATTATTATGTACAGACAGGAACACATGTACAGTGTTCTTCAGTTTCTCAATAACCTTGAAGTTGGTCATAAATATTATTTCCATTGACGTCACAGCAAGCAACTGAGATTTTAAGAAGCCAAGTGAGTTTGAATTTCACACCTGCTACTGAGTAGTGAAGTTGGAATTAGAATTCAGACGATCTGAATCTAGTGCTTGAACTTGTAGTTGCTACAGCGTCCTTGAGGATGCTAAAACGGATACACTTGCATATGTACCCAACAAGTAAAATTTGAATACATGAATAAATAACTTTGTGCAGTGGATTTAGTGACCTAAGTTTTAGTCTACAGATGTTTTAAGAAAACGGTAAAATTTCAGCACAGATCCTTGTGTTTGCTTAGATACATGCAAATTGAATTATCTACGTGACAGCATGTTAATTTTAATACTGCCTCTTGAGTTCCAACTTGTCAGCCTTTATGTCAAACTGGGCCTCAAAATAGCATTTGTAAAGATTACTACTGCAACAGGAAGCCAGGCTCTGTCACTTGAATTCAGATAATCAAATTATCAATTGGTTGGCAAGGTCTAGAACTGCCGTTCATTCCATTGAGATTTTTTAACATGTAGAAAATAATTTTTGCAAGTAGATATCAGAATACCCTGTCGGGTAAAACAAGCAGGTATCAGAAAGAGCCTAAATAGATAGCATTTTTTTTTTTTTTTAGAAGGCAAAAGACAAAGCCTAGTTTAGTGCAGGAAATTCTGAGGCATTTACGAGACCCTGGGGAAGAAAATCATAGTGGTAGGAGAGAAAAAAGACCTTTCAGTCTCCAAAATCAGAAAAGAAATCACTAACATCATTTTAAATGCTTAAATATAGTACTGAGAGAACTGACACAGGGACAGTGCTTTCCATTCAAAGCAGCACCACGTTCACATCTTTCTCAATTCGTCTGACTCTGTTGTTTTCTCTTCCCTGGCGTCTTTGCTCCCGATGCCTGCTGGCCCTCCTTCCTCTGCCCTGTACTCCCTACTTCTCTTCATTGCCACGCCATTAATAAAATTATTATATATTTTTTCTGACTTCATTCTCATGGGCTCTCAGGCTCTCTAGGAGCCCCCCAATGTGACACGTTATACAAATATTCTCAAATAATCTATGTACAGTAAAAACCTCTCCGTTTAATAACACTTTTCTGACCCCTCTTTGACATGGTTCATAGTTCCCTTTAGTTTACACTCAGACTTTCCATGTGCTGTTGATCCTAAATGCCCAGATCCCCACTCGGAATGGAGCCATTCATTTACTTAGATGCAGAAAGTGGTTTTTTTGCTGATGGCTGACACCAGAGTTCCTTCTCAGGCATTGCCTTTGGCCAGCAGGTGCTGTCTTGCCCAAGTTATGCCCCTTGCTGGAAGTTCCCATGCAATGACTAGGTGAGATGGAGTACTAGAGCCTGGGTTTCTTATCTTAATTCAGAACACCTCTCAGAGCCATCGAGGTTTCAGCACTCCCACGGGAAGGGAAGTCTGCGGTGATGCACCAGTCCATCTGCTGGGTTTCAGGTCCTGTCCTTGAAGTCACCCACCAGTGGATGTCCCATGTGCAAATCTTCATCTCAGAGCCTATTTCACAGGAAATCCAACATAAAACACAGAACATTTGCTTCCACGAAAAAAATAAATTCCTTTGAAATAATCCTTTTGATTCTGTGCTTCTCTGCCTCCTTCTGAGGACTTCCCCGGGCACAGGATTGCTTTGGGTGTTATCTTTTACTCTGAAAATCATTGCTCACACGACCAGTGACCCGTTTCCTTCTCCGTTAGTCTCACTATCAGAGAAGAGAATCACAGACTTCTTCCTCTTAGCTCACTCTCGAACTAGCGTACACACTCTTTCATAATGCTGCCACCAAAGCCCAAACTCTTAGGTCTAGGTAAATTGAGAACTTTACAAGTTTCCTATGAAATTTAAAAATTTGGAAACACCAGGTGGCACCTGTGGCTCAGTGAGTAGGGGCTCCGGCTCCATATACCGAGGGTGGCAGGTTCAAACCCAGCCCTGGCCAAATTGCAACAAAAACAACAGCTGGGCGTTGTGGCAGGCACCTGTAGTCACAGCTACTCAGAAGGCTGAGGCAAGAAAATCGCCTAAGCCCAGGAGTTGGAGGTTGCTGTGAGCTGTGATGCAACAACACTCAACCAAGGGCAAAAAAGTGAGACTCCTTCTCTTAAAAAAAAAAAAAAATCTGGAAGCACCTAAAAGATCCCATTTAAGTCACTAAGAAGGTCAAGCTCTAACTCGACCGTAGTTTTTAATGCCATGCATGTGGCAGCACAGGGCAGCCCTGAATGGTCTCCTATGAGGCTCTTATAGGCTCATGTGACAGCTTTGATTTAGTCAGTAGGCAAAGCTGCAGCCACCTACATTGTGTTCACATGTAATTTTCACATTCAAGTTTCACATGAAAGATCTGGACATTCCAACTCTCAGTCATCCTAAAATATACAGATCTTAGGATTTCACATAAGGAATTTGGGGGTGGGGTGAGTCTTAAAGATGAAGAAAGGACATTTTCTGTTTAGGTCTGAGGGTTGTTTTTATTCCTGAACTTCAAGGACTCTACATATTTAAGTGTTTTCCTAAGGATTGAAGTATTGGTCTTTGCCACAAGAAAATAGTCCAGCCACAATAGAGGGAGATATTCCATGTAGGATCAAGCCATGGGGCAGGTATGAGGGGCTAAGACCCAGTTATGGTGTAGGACATGATAAGAAGGATCTGAATCCACACTTAAGCCAAAATGGTAAAAGCACGCAGTGCCCCCGGGGTCAGTTTTGGAGAGCAATAGCCTGAGAAAGGACAGGAGTCCCAGAACTGCAGGAAGGGACAAGCTGGTGTTTCATGTGGGGAGTGAGAAGCCACAGTTTGGAGATTTGCAGCAACAGGACAGAGGCTGTGGTGAGCTGAGCTGAGCAGTCTGGAGGTCAGAAGCAGGCTCGGCGGCTGGGACTCATGTGGGACCTTCTGGCATTCTCCTCTGAAATGTGGGACAGGTACTATAAGAGAGAGACCTTGGAGAAGATGCCGAACGTCTTCCATCAGCCATCTAAGAGACACAAGCAGTGGACTGAGGTCACTGTACTGATGACCTTGTACTAATAGGCTGGTCAAGTTCAGAGCACTCGCATTACTCACATGCGTTAGAAACCAATGTTCAGTTTTAATTATTCTGCCCCCCACTGAAAAACAGTTCTATTCATTTTTCTTATTTTATTATTTGACATACGATGCTGCAACTTAGCAAGCAACCTAAAATCCTCTATTGATTCATTCCTCGGACATGCACCTGCCTTGCCCAGAAGGGAAAAAAGAACCATCAAAGATCAAGGATATATCATAAGATATGGAGGAAAGAGAAGCAACCTAGGATTTGTGTGCCATCGACAGCCAGGGGTCACAGTCTGTGGCAAAGGGTGGCAGCTTAACAGCCCACTACCTTTCACTACAACGAGTGTTCTTGTAGTCACCACAGCAGCCAAGCCATAGGGGCTTCTTTCCCACCCATCAGCTGTTTTTGACAAGTCAAAAGCCACCCAATGTGTGGATGCCAAGAAGTACCAAACATTTCGTTTGCTTTATGAACCAACAAAATATGTTGTCAATTTTTATTTTTAAGCAAAGATGACAAGAAAAAAACTTACCATGTCCATGCACAATTATTTCATAACATGAGATATATTTTAATATCAGAAAAATGGAAAAGAATTCATCTCAGAGAAAAGGGCTCCATTATAAACAGCAAATTTTAAATATTAGCAAATGGTTTTAAATTTTCTACTTATTCAAAAACATTTCATTTGTCTAGTAAAAGCTCTATTGTGGATTAATACCACTGTTTAGATAGTTTAGGAAAGCACCACTCTAACTCTGTGGGTTCAAATAGCAGCAGGCCAAGAACAATGTTCCCCACATCATCTGTTAATTTTATGTGTTGCTTATTACAGAGGAGTGCTTGGAAATACGCTGTCTTAACTCACAATAAAAATTCTGCAATGGGAGCCCTTTCAGAAAGTCCATCAGGGACCATATTTCGTTTTATTAATTCAATCAACAAATGTATGTTCCAGTAATTGTGCTCTAAACCAACGACCTTTAAGTGTACGCCTGTACTTCTGTCTATAGAGAATGCAAGGCCTGCCAAAATTGCCCCTGGGAGCCACTTAAGGCTAAAACTAGCTTGGTTTGTTTCTATTCAGAAAGCATGACTAAAATATTCTCACTAGAGGGCCTCAGTTTTTTATTTTTTTTATTCTTCAGGGGGAAAATGATGGACTAGAATGGGATTACCTCCAAGGCCTGTTGCAATTCTAAACTATTATGGTTCTGCAAACAAACAAGCATCAGAACTTGATGTTTACGATCAGTTGGATTTGTCTGGGTACACTCGCAGCATAGCAGCCAAGTTTAAAAGCCTACATCAATTAATTTTTTCCAATACCAGAATATGTGACTAGGATCCCAGGGAAAACAGTTACCAAGGCAGGAAGTTTAAAACAATGAGAAATTTTGAGATCGAAGACCATGTGAATCCCACCCTGGTGTTTGGGGTGGGAAGTGTCTAGAGATTGCCCTTCCCATTTCATTTTCCTTTCAACTTTGGGAAGTCCCGTTTGTCTGTTTTGCCTGGTTTTCTCTGTTAAAATACATGGTCTCCTGCCTTTACTTGTGTTTTTCTATTGTGGAAAAAGCTTGAAACCTTTGTCAAAAAAAGGCTCCCTAAGAAACACCTTGTGCTCATAAGCAGAAAGAAAAAAAAGGCTTGTTCTGCATTGGGAGCACAGGGTACGGGCTTATTGTCGAGCTTCACTCTCCAGCTCAGGACAAGCTTCAGTCTAGCCCGGGAGACACCATGGAGCATTTTTCTTTCTTCTCCGTGGAGCCACTGAGCCCACAGTGGGAACCTTAGCATCTCTGAATAGTGGGGCGTTAGCAGCGTGGACGGTGTCCCTCATCCCTCCCGTGTGCTCTTGCCTTTACTGCAGCTTACGGTGAAACACAGGAGCAAAAGCAGCTTCCAGATGAATTCCCTCTTCCTCTCTATCCCTTTATTGTGCTATACTGTGGAAAAATAAAAACATTTCTTCCATTTTAATATGGGCCACAATCCGGTGAACTAGAAAAGGGGGAGAACGCACACGGGAGCCTTCTCTGGGGTGGGGGTGGCTCCGGACTGACACGTTGTGGTTTCACATGACTAGGCGTGGGGCAAAACTTCAGTCCACTTCTGCAGGAAGCCTGGGAAACAAGGGGACAAAGGAAAAATGCCTCAGTACTGTTTTTGGATATAGAGGCAATGAAAAGGAAGTGGGACATATTTTAAAATATATGAATTCTTAATATAAAAAAAAAACTCTTGAATGCCAATGTCCAGACTGAGTACAGAAAATAACACTTGTCTGTTATCTGTTTATTTGTTTATAGAAATCCCACAGTAGTACTGTTTATATTAAATGTCAAAACCTATTGCAAAGATGCTTTGTATGGTCCTTAAAGCAAGTGAGTTAGCCAAACAGGCAAGGGCTTAATCAAATGTTTAAACAATGTTGTTAAATTTCAAAAAGATGGATCTTCTAGCACACAGAGAACATTCCATTCCTGCTGAATCATGGACATTATACTTGTTTTAAGTTCTGTTATTTCAAATTATCACCATGACTTTTCTTCTGTTGTCGAGCTGTGGGTAGTACTCAGCGGGTATTTACAAGGAAAGTTCGGATGGATTCAAAAATTATGACCTGAAAAGATGACAATGTCACAGAACTATGAGCTTCTGGGGAGTTCTCTACCATTTTTTAAAAGAATGCCAAAAGTTACTACCCACATACCGGCAATATTCAGACAAAAATGACATCCAACCTTCATCAACAGGCACATTCTGCAGAAATGTCAGTACTAAGAGCTAGCACATCTCTTGAATTTCCTCTGTTATGACCAACAGGGGCTCAATACTTCCAGTATCATCACCAAAAATAAGACAGGTTAAGTCATGTTGATATATGGTCAGTCTGCAGGCGTCGTGTTTAGATGCATAAGGGTGGGTAAAACATTGATCTGGCAACTTAGATGTTGACTTTAGCCCTGCTAGTTCAGAAGACGGTATTTCTCCTCATAATAAAATTGTAGAAGCAAAGTGGTTACCATTCTGATAGGTATTATATCCTACAGCATATTTTTAAAACAATATAATTATATATCCACATTTGCAAAGCAGTGACACATTGGGAAGCCTGGTCCTTTTCCTTCCAGACAAAGCCTGAGCCTTTCCCCTTATTTATAATCACCTTGGCTTCCTCAGATGCATCCAAACTCCACTGGTCCTTGTGGCCCTACATTGCTTTTTGAACAACACCATTATGAAGCAATTAATGAAGGAGTTTTGTTCCTTTTATCCACTTCCAGAACAAACTAAGTTCAGTGCTCAGTTTCCTTTTGCTTTATTTACTCTTCACCATGCCTTGAACACATTTAATGTGTATCTCCTGAAACATGTCTCTGGTGTCTATATCACAGTAAAGTGAGATTCCTGAAATTAACTGACAGGTAAATTATATCATCTCAAATTTCTAACTATGATTTCTTTTTGAAATACTAGAAAATTGTCTACAGTTAGTCATGGGTTAGTCATGCTGGACTTGCATGGTTTGCCCCATTCTTAGTCGCTCCAGTTTGACAGCAGAGTAGCTACTAGCTTAATAATTTGTAATGAATCATTTCTGATATGTGCATCCCAGGGGAAACCTCTGGAATACTAAAATCAACTGGGAAACTCTTTTTTTTTTTTAAAGTCAGAGTCTTACTCTGTCATCCTAGATAGAGTGCATCATAGCTCACAGCAACCTCAAACTCTTGGGCTCAATCGATCCTCTTCCCTCAGCCTTCCAAGGACCTGAGACTACAGGTATAAGTCATGACACATGGATAGTTTTTTTATTTTTATTAGAGATGTGGTCTTGCACTTGCTCAGGCTGGTCTCGAAATCCTGAGCTCAAAAGATCCACCTGCCTCAGCCTCCCAAAGTGCTAGAATTTTAGGCCTGAGTCACTGCACCAGGTCAAACTGAATAGCTTCTAAGGTGGCAATATTAGGACCATCTAAGAACAATTAAAACATAATCTTTGATGGGAAGTATCCAAGGTATTAACACCTTTGGAAAGCTCCCCACATGATATAAATGTGCAGTTGGGGTTATCTTATGCATCAGTGATTCTTACTTTCAAAGAGGGAGATCATGCATGTTGATGTTATTATTGTTACATTCATTCATCTGAAGTGTCATATTTAGTATTTGGGAAAAAAGCCTTAATATGACAGTAAGGATCAATTCTTCCAATATGTCATATCTATAAAGTACCAAGTTTCTTCCATACTTAAAGTCAACAAGGCAAACTTCTATATGTGGAGGTATAAAATCCATCTTGATCTGCCTTGTGAGGGTGTGAGCCTGCTCCTTCCAGTCTTCACCAGAACACCATGCACTAGACCACATGTGCTAATGGAAATTCTAAGTGGATTTTGTGGCAGGAAGAATAATGGCCACATAAAGATCTAGATATTCGAATCTCCCAAATCTGTAGATATGTTATATATGTGGCAAAGGAGAATTTGCTGATATTATTGAGTGAAGGATCTCAAGAAGAGAAGTTTATTTTGGATTATCTAGGCAGCCCCAGTGTAATCACAAGTATTTTTATCAACAGAAGAAGGAAGTCAGAATCAGAGAGGTATGAACATTGCTGGCTGTGAAGATGGAAGCCTCTGGAAGGGCCATGAGCCAAGGAATGCAGCTAATCACAGCCTCTGGATCAGCGGCTCTCAACCTGTGGGTCACAACCCACAGGAACTCTATTAAAGGGCCATGGCATTAGGAAGGTTGAGAACCACTGCTCTAGATGCTGGAAAACTCAAGGCAATGGACCCCTTTTCTATAAGAAATGCTGCCCTGCTATCAATGGATTTTATAACTGCTAACATCCAAAACTGTAAAGAAATAAATCTGTATTGTTTGAAACCAGTGGCTTGCCGTAATTTGCTAGAGCAGAAATCAGAAACTATGACAGACATGCTGAATTACTCCCAACTTGCCCAGCCTGAAGATAACGTCCACTTTCCTCTAGTTCTAGCACTCGTTCATAATGGAATTAGACATTGAAGACACAGACACAAAAATATAGCTCACAGTTATGTGAGCTCATAGTTCACAGTTGAGTAAGGATATAAAACCAGTGTAAAACAGCACAGAAAGGGCAGGAACATTTGCAGAGTGTGCTACGAAGTGCCTTGTTTGGGCTGTTCTATTGCTGTTGTAAAAATTTGCTTCAGGAGGTGATACTTGACCTATTTCTTGAAGCATAAGGAGTGGAAGCATTAAGGACAAATCAATGAGGTAGAAAAGTTAGATTGTTCTAGGTAAAAAGTACAGATGAATGGCATAAGTGAAAATGTATGTACAGCAAAAGGGTGAAAATAATCAGCATGTATGACAGGAGCTCAGGTATAAATCAGGCAGTGTGGAAATCGGAGACACTCAAGCCACAGACAGGAGGGTATGTAGCACCTGCATTTTACTTAAAGGGCGACTCATCCTAAATAAAAGGCCTTCTGGTAACACCCTAACATAGTCATCCCTGAGTACTTTGATATTGAAATTAGGTTTCCTGTGGGTCTACTCTCCTAGCTCTGCAGGCATCCTCAGATTAAGCTCACTCTAAATTCCATCCAAGCTGAGAAAGCCAAAAACGGGCTCTCATTAGACAAGCCCCCAGTCTGGTCTCATCTATGGTTCTATGATGCTATGAAGACTGAATGGATTTTGGATAATTTGGGGGTAGAATGGAAAAACTTCTCCACTCCTGCTCCATCCTTGCCAGAGAAATAGTAATGGGAATAATGCTAAGGATAGAATTTCGCAAGTATCCAAGATGTGAGTCACCATGAAAGTTTTGAGACAGACTGTGTAATGGTCCATTATTTCACTTCCAAGAAACACCATCAACAGCATCCCTTTTGATTTACCTGTGCAAGTTTCAATTTGTTCAGCTTATGTCTGTTGCTGGGACATTTTCATTTGTATCCACCTGCGTAGATGTTACATTTCTTTATTTCTGTATATCTCAAAACTTTAGTAATGACCCATAAATTCAACATTTTAAATAAGGAGAGACAGAAGATTCAGATTGTGTATGCATGTATGTACGTATGAAATCTTGCTCTCGCCCCTTCTAAGTAGAGAAAACCCTCTGAGGAATGCACTCCCCTGTTGTCCTTTTTTCTTTCCTCCCTCTGACCTGTCTCCTGCCTGTAGACCCCACTTTCCTAATGACCGTCAGACATGCTGCTGGCATAGGAGTTAAAAATGGCTCCCAGCAGGGCAAACTGGAGTCTCAGTCTGAAACCCTGAGAGTGGTTTTTTCTATAACCATTATCAGCATCTTCCGTCTTACTCTACCACATTATGACTTCTGTGTACATGTCTCCTCTGAGGTATTATAAACGACGTGAAAGCAAAATATGGGTTCTACACTTCTACCCTGCCACATTCAGTGATTATTATACGTTTAATAAGTCCTCATTAAAGACCTTTCCATGTAGCAAACCCAAAGTTCTCAGCAGTTGAAGTTTAAATAGCTTTTGGTGATAGGGTATTAAACACAAAAGGGAATTTCAAGCCCCTTCAACATACTAAGATGTTAGTTAATCATGAGTTTTGTGCTTTTTCTATTAGAAATTCATCCTTGTAGCATTCAGAGTTCTAAAACAAAAATGCATTTGGTACCTGCTTCCCTTGTAGCAAAGACTCTAATTATAGCTTCTGGAAAAATACATATAAAACAGGCTTGCCCATCCTACATGAGTCCAATTTTCCTGATCTGATTTTAAGGTATAATGATTCAACGAAATCTTCCCACATCTTCCCACCATAGCTGCTCTCCTGACGTAGCCACGAATTTCTCAGAGGGAATATGTGAAACAGTCAAGTCACTATCAGTGGGGCTCATAATTTTCTTATTTCCTCCTCACTTGGTTATTATGGCACTTAAGAGCCTAAGGGAATTAGAACATGCAGGCAGCCATGGACTGCTGCTTATGGATTCTAAGATATTAACTCACAGGATTTTAGATTTCTGTAATACTTTAGAAATAATTTTGCATCAGCCATTTGTTTTATGGGTGATGAAACCAAAACTTAATGAGGTTAACTGACTCGCCCAAGTGCACACACTTTGTAGTTGCAGAAGAAGGACTAAACACTGAATTTGCCAATACTTCTCAAAAAATATTCCACTTCACCAAAAATACATATTTAAAGCCTGTTTAATGTTTCCACTTTGAAACTGGTGAGTTGACTAGGGACTGGTTCTCTTTAGTGAGTACGTGGATGTTCCAGTTACCTACTGACTACTGTGGAAGAAATTATTCCAAAACTTAGGAGCTTAGTAGCTTAATTTTTCACACTCCCACCCCAATGGTTCTGCAGATTGTATGCTTAGCTCAGGGTCCATCATAGCACGACGGGCACAAAGCATGTGAGACCAGAGACCTCTGAAAGCTTCTCCATTCTCATCTGGTACCTGGGCTTAGACAGGTGAGTAGCTGAGTGCTGTCAGGCACCTGTGTCCCTTCCTGTCACTAGCTTGTGCTTGGCCGCACATGGAGTCTGAGACTTGTACATGGAGGTTGGGTTGCTCCCGAATAAGTGTTCCAAAAGACCAAGGTAAGCACTGCAAGGCAATTTCTAGCCTCAGAAGTTGTAGAAAGCTATTTCTTCTGGCATTTTCTTTTGTATTCTATTCTACTGGTCAAGAAAGAGATTAGGCTCAGATTGAATCTGTCAGTGAGTGGACTAACAGAGAATTTGTGGTCATCTTAATACACTCTTGACATAAATTTTAGCAAAGTATTTTACATAGTTAACGCATTATTTTATGCAGAATTTTAAATTTCTGAAATGGTAGCATTGAATCATCAGGCAGAGAAAATAGCAGTTTGTCTATATGTGGGAAATATTTTCTACCTACCGTTACGCTATTCAAGGACCACTCAAAATAGGTGTTCCCAATGTGGCTAACATGTTTACTCTTATTAATGTATATACATCTACATACCTAACAAAAGAGGTGAAGGACCTCTATAAATAAAATTATGAAACCTTAAGAAAGGAAACAGCATAGAATATTAACAAATGGAAGAACATACCATGCTCATGGCTGGGAAGAATCAACATTGTTAAAGTGTCTATACTGCCCAGAGCAATTTACCGATTCAACGCCATCCCTATTAAAATACCAACATCCTATTTTCAAGACTTGGAAAAAATGATTCTGCATTATGTATGGAACCAGAAAAAAACTCATATAGCTAAGGCAATTCTTAGTAACAAAAACAAAGCTGGGGATATCACCATACCAGATTTTAGGCTGTACTACAAGGCCATAGTGGTCAAGATAGCATGGTATGTCACAAAAAATAGAGACAGATATTTGGAATTGAACAGAAAACCAGGGAGTGAAAGCAGCAACTTACAGTTGCCTAATCTTCGATAAACCTAACAAGAACGTCCACTTGGGAGAAAGACTCCCTGTTTAATAAATGGTGCTGGGAGAATTGGGTATCCACATGTAAAAGACTGAAACTGGAACTGCACCTTTCTCCACTCACCAAAATTGATTCAAGATGGACAAAGGACTTAAATTTAAGGCATGAAATGATAAAAATCCTCAAAGAAAGAATAGGAAAAACACTGGAAGATATTGGCCTGGGAAAAGACTTTATGGAGAAGACTGCTATGGCAATAGCAACAACAGCAACAATAAACAAATGGGATTTAATTAAACTGAAAAGCTTCTGTACAGCCAAGAAGACAACAACTGAAGCAAATAGACAACCTACTCAATGGGATAGGATGTTTGCATATTTTGAATCAGACAAAAGCTTAATAACTAGGATCTATACAGAATTTCAATTAATCCACAAGGAAAAAACCAATAACTCCATACATCAATGGGGAAGAGAGATGAACAGAACCTTCTCTAAAGAAGACAGAAAAATGGCTAGCAAACACATGAAAAAATGCTCATCATCCCTAATTATTAGAGAAATGCAAATTAAAACCACCCTGAGATATCATATAACCCCAGAGAAAATGGCCTATATCACAAAATCTCAAAACTGCAGATGCTGGCACGGATGTGGAGAGAAAGGAACACTTTTACACTGCCGGTGGGACTGCAAACTAATACCACCTTTTTGGAAGGAAGTATGGAGAACCCTCAAAGAACTCAACCTAGACATCCCATTTGATCCTTCAATCCCATTACTGGACATCTATCCAGAAGAAGAAAAAAAAACACTTTTATTATAAAGATCCTTATACTAGGCTGTTTATTGCAGTCCAATTTACAATCGCTAAAATGTGGAAGCAGCCTAAATGCTCTCCAACCCAGGAATGGATTGGCAAGCTGTGGTATATGTATACCATGGAATATTATTCAGCCATTAAAACAAATGGAGAATTTGCAGCATTTATAATAACCTGGAAGGAGGTGGAACACACTATCCTTAGTGAAGCATCATAGGAATGGAGAAGTATGAATCCTATGTATTCAATTTTGATATGAGGACAATTAATGACATGTGAGGCATGGGGGAAGGGGAGAGCAGACAGAGAAGGAGGGGGAGTGAGGGCAAGGACAAGAAAAAAAATAGTGACTAATTCTCACATAAATTGATTCAATTTTAACTAAAGTACACTACTTAAGCATGAATTTTTACTTCAACTTCCTGTTGTTTAGGATACAGAATACTGCATCCTCATTTATGGTGAATTATGTTTGTCATTTCCCCTTTATAATAATATATTTTTTCCAATTTTAATATCAGGTGTATCCAGATTAAGTGGAATGATTTTAAAGTATTTCTTCTTTTTCTATTGTCTATGGGATTTTGCATGATCTGTTTTTTGAAATTATCTTTTATTTTTATTTATAAAGATTAGTTCTCTATTTTTTGAGACTTCGGCAAAAAAATAATAACAAAAGGTTGATTGATAACTTCATACTGAACCTCAGGATTGAGGCATCTGTAATAGACATACTATTATTTGGCAATGTGCATGTTGCTTTCTTTGCATTACTATTATTACTATTGCTTAATACTTCGTTGCAGCAATCATCTGATTTCTTTTATGAATATATTTATTTTTGTTCATTCTTTACAAGGTTTTTGTTTCTAGTCCTTATCTTAAACATTGTTATTGTTGTTAAATTTTAAGCCTTTTTAATTTTGTGAAGGCAAAAAGCAGAAACCTAATGAACACATGTACATGTAAAAAAAATCAACACATTGTACCCCACATATGCATGAAAGTATTCATGATCTATGTGTATATGACTTGATAAAAAAGCATATAAATCTATAGTTTATCATTTCCTCTCTCACAATTATAGAAACATTAGCTTACTGAATATTTAAAATAAAATTATGCTGTTTCCTCCTTAATAAGTCAAAATCTTAGCTTCCTCCAATTAATGCTTTACAGTGGGAGCTGAAAAGTTACAAGTACAAAATCTCTTCTAATAAAACTTTATATTTTTAATAATTTGTGCAAAATCTGTAGCAAATACAAAATGCTACTTGAGACATTTTGTTTTCTTTCCTTCAGCTTTTGACTTTGTGAACAAAAGTGAGCCACAAAGTACAAATGGTATATGTGTGTGTGTGTATTCTAGATGAAGAGACAAAAATATTATTTTTTTCCTCTGGTTGGTAAGAATATGTACCTTTTATTTTTACTCATATTATCTACCTAATAAGGACATAAATTATTTCTGTGATAAAACAAAAATAAAATTTGAAAAGAAGAGTTATATATACATGTTCAGGAAATTTCAAGAAATATAGAGACTTCTATATTTAACTATTTAATGACTACCAAATATTAAAATAAATTGCGTTATTAACAGTAGTTAAAGTAATAGCTGTCCTTTAGATTCAAAGCACAACACACACATACACACACACACATATATGTATATATATAAAATTTTTTCAGGCTAAAAATCATCGTGGCCAGATTCTACAGCATTAATAACTTGAGACTATGACCACTCATTAAAAAATATGTTACTAGAAAACATTCAAAATGATCTATTTTTTATTTTTTATTTATTAAACCATCACTGTGTACATCAATGCAATCATGGGATATAACATGCTGGTTTTAAATACAATTTTAAATATTTTCATCAAACTGGTTAACATAGCCTTCATGGCATTTTCTTAGTAATTGTGTTAAGACATTTATATTCTACATTTGGTAAATTTCACATGTACCCTTGTAAGATGCACTGTAGTTGTGGTCCCACCAATTACCCTTCCTTCACCCATCCTCCCCTCTCCCCTCTCTTCCCTATCTCCTTTCCTCTTATTCTTGGGCTATAATTGGGTTATAGCTTTCATATGAAAGCTATAAATTGATTTCATAGTAGGGCTGAGTATGTTGGATACTTTTTCTTCTGTTGTTGAGATACTTTGCTAAGAAGAATATGTTCCAGCTCCATTTATGTAAGCATAAAAAAGGTGAAGCCTCCATCTTTCTTTAAGACTGCATAATATTCCATAGTGTACATATACCACAATTTATTAATCCATTCATGGGTCGATGGGCACTTGGGCTTTTTCCATGTCTTAGCAATTATGAATTGGGCTACAATAAACAATCTGGTAAAAATATCTTTGTTATAATGTGATTTTTTTTGTCTTCTAGTTATATACCTAGTAGAGGAATCGTAGGATCGAATAACAGGTCTTTTTTTTTTTATTAAATCATCGCTGTGTACATTAATGCAATCATGAGGTACAATGTGCTGGTTTTATATACAATTTGAAATATTTTCATCAAACTGCTTAACATACCCTTCATGGCATTTTATTAGTTATTGTGTTAAGACATTTATATTCTACACCTAGTAAATTTCACATGTACGCTTGTAAGATGCACCGTAGGTGTGGTCCCACCTATTACCCTCTCTCCACTCATCCTTCCCTTCCCCTATCCTCCCTTTCCCCTTCTTCTTGGTCTATAATTGGGTTATAGCTTTCACAAGAAAGCTATAAATTTGTTTCATCGTAGGGCTGAGTACATTAAGTAGGGTCTATTTTTAGATCCCTATGTGTTCTACAAACATCTTTCCAAAAGGAACGTATTAGTTTGCATTCCCACCAGCAGTGTAGAAGTGTTCCCTTTTCTCCACATCCACGCCAACATCTCTGGATTTGAGATTTTGTGATATGGGCTAATCTTACTGGAGTTAGATGATATCTCAAAGAAGCTTTGATTTGCATTTCTCTGATGATTAAGGATGATGAGCATTTTTTCATATGTCTGTAGGCCATGTACCTGTTTTCTTCAGAGAAGTTTCTCTTCAAGTCCCTTGCCCATCTTGATATGAGATCACTTGGATAGATAATCCAGTAAGAAGCTAAGCAAATAAATTTTAGACTTAAATTTAACCATTCAACAATTGGATTTAACAGATATCTACAGAACATTTCATCCTAACAAAACTGAATAAACATTCTTCTCAAAATGATCTCTTAAGAAATATTTCAGTGCTGTAAGTAAATGACTCTCTCAGTCATACCCAGGCAGAAGTAGTATAGCATTCTGGTAAGGATTGTGCCATGGGAGGACAATCGTGAGTGGGAAAGCTTATAGCTTTCTTCTGACTGGCAACACCAAGAAGCTGCACTCGAGAGTTGTTAATAAGAAGGTCTGATTGCAATGCTACTCTAGCCCAGTTTTCATCAGAAACTCAGGAGAAATAGGATTTATGGACCTGACTGACCCACAGATCAACATCCATCTTTGAGAAACCTGAGTGTCAGTGACCCAAAACCTTCCTTCTTATATCCTCTCCTATTAAACAGAAAAATGCTGTTACAAAACTGTGTTTTGAATGATGCAACTTTACAGCACCTGATGGGAAAAGCTCCTTGTCTCACTTTATTTACCCAATGATACTACCAAAGTCATCATTCAGTAGGGCGCACAGTTTGTCCTATAGGGAGACATCACTCTCTCATTAACACAGTTGGGCTTTTTCTGAATAACTCGTTTATGTCAAAATCAACGTGCATTGTGTGATTTTTGCATTTCCCTACACTTCCTAAGTGTGAGAAAACAGAATAAAATTTTTGCCCCACCTTACGAAGAATGTAGGATCTCACACTGTGCACAGGGTGTGATAATTTTGGTTTTGGCTTTTCTTTTTGTGTTATTTTTGTTTGTTTGTTTAGTTGATTAGCTGTTTTTATTTTCCCTTTGTCTCAGTTTCCTCTGAATTTTGACCTTATATGTATTTTTGTGGTGTTTTGCGTTAGACTTTTATAAGTTAAATGGTTTTTGGAACAAGGAAAATTAAAGAATTCATTAAACTAAATATTCTTCTCAGCAACCAAACAATCAAACACATGCTTTTGATCTCAAAGTGAACCATATTTGACTGACTAGATGAGTCAACTCAAAACCAATGAGAGGCTGCATTTAAAGACTGTGTTTTGTGAACATAAGTAAACAGTATAATCTTTAAATAAGAGTAGGCATTTGTAAAGTTGGGTCCTATTGTTGGAGCTGTCAATAAGTTGACAAGTATTCTTTGTTGAGAAGGCTGGAGAGTATTCATAGGGGCAAGTATGTAAAGAGAATCACCAATAGTTACCAGTTATGATAACAATACATTGTTTTCCTTCATAGTGAAATATAACGAATGGACCCTAACTTGATGACTTCAGATTTTTTCCATAAATAATTTAGTTACATAGTTTTAATAAACACTTTCCACATATATTTGTTATGCATTTTTATGAACCATAGTTGGTTTCCCTCACAAGTACAATTTTGATAGTTTTTTAGATATCATATTATGAAATTAATTATACAAACCAAATATCAAGGAGTATAAAGCTATTCAGAAAGCATGCTGCTCATGCTGGAGAGCTCTGCTATGGCAGCTTTATGCTACCCTACTTACCACTGTGTCTGTCAAGATGGTTTTTTCACTATTACAAATATAGTAGAGAAGACACATGTTTGTTTATTTGTTTATTTGATTTTAACAACTTCATAGCTTAGGTATATAATGCCGTGGAATTATAATTTTCCACGTGGAATTTCTTCAGTACATAAATAAATTTTAACTGATATAAATGTTACACAAATCTTTGGCATTCTAGGCCATTCTCCATCTTTCTATGTTTTTACAGTAAAGCAAATGAAGGATGTTCACTTGAGTTTCTTAAGTCATTCCATTTTGGCCTATCTTAATAACACCAACATTTGAGGGCTGCTAAATAAGGTCTACCATGTTCTAAAATATTCCAAATGAAAAAAAGGGGGCACTAAAAGTTAAAGTGTAACACTCTACAATGTTGTCCAGCTGAATTCATCTATCACATTTTTTTTCAAATAGCTGGTTTTCTTGGAGAGCAGGAGTGATTGTTTTCTTATGCATATATTACTTTTAAGATAATTTCTGCCTTTTACAAAATACATCCCTCTGTAAAGGAATCATACAAAAGTTCCCTAAACCTGGACTCCAACTCAGACACAACCACCCAAGACCGGAGATGCCAAACTCTGGTGAAGAACAAGGATAATGGCTAAGCATCACAAAGCTGTCTTGTTCACTTCATGGAACAGCATTCACCGATGAATACAATGGCTGTACATCCCCAGATCCTCTTGCTACACTCCTGTAAAGGCTCAAAACAACCAAGTAGAAGCACCAGAGTCCACTGAGGCATTTTATTTTAAGTGTGTATTACATCCCTAGAAAAAGAATCCCAGGATTTTTCCCTCCTGTGTGTGTTTTTTTTCTTGCTTCTTCATGGTCCATGGTACCAGCTGAAGTTGTCAGTACAATGAAACCAAACTGGTGGGATGGGAGCAGATTATTCTGCCATTTTTTTAGATCTCTGGGTTGCACATCAAACCTGGGGCTGATCACACCACACACTTGTTTAACCTGCCTGTGGGGTTCACAACAATTTTCCCAGCTCTGTGATCACTGATGATTTCAAGTTCACCTAGGGACAATGAGTTTGGAGCCTGGCCTTATAGGAACTTAGAGTTTGCCTCTCTTTTCAGCATTGTTGATGTTCTTAAGAGTATCAACCAGGACGTTCACGCATGCCATGATGGTGGCATGGAAAGATGGTGGAAAGAGCTCATCTATCACTTTTCATCTTCAATCATGTTTTTAGTATTTAGGAGGTAAAACGAACAGTATTGATGGGCCACCAGGGATCTGTGGAGACTATTTAACTCAAACTGCATGTCAATTTTAAATACTTTTTTAATTTGAATGACAGTAAAGCTGAAAAGCATACCAAGCATGAAAAAACTCCATAGATAGATTCTTAAAAGGATTTCCTAGACCATTATTAGCCTGACGATGACTTTGTTTTATTTAATCATATAACATTAGTGTATCAAGCATTTGTGAGTGGTTATATCAAAAGTAGATAGTAATCAATTTATTCTTGTAAAGATTCTTCCTTCATCACTAATTTTCCAAACAGATATTCTGCATGAAATAAAACCAATTTATTTTCCTGCCAGTGAGAAATTAAATCACAGAAATTCTTCTTTTAGAATTTAAGTTCCAAACCAAAACAAAAAACTAAAAAACACTCTGTATTGCATATGTTAGTGGACTTTATGTAATCATATCAGGAATAGAATTATTTAGCCTCAGAAAGCACAATGAGAAAAAATCTGTACTATAGTTCATCATTTTGAAATAAATACATAAATACACAGAGGCCTGTATTACAAAAATTTTCATAATCTGAAATAAAAATTAATTGTCAATAACTTCCCACTTGTTCTACCTTGCTTGGTCCCAGTATAAGATTAGAGACCATGCATGTGTTGAGAGTATTATTTTTACTTCAGAAGAAAATCCAACCTACTGCTAGAGAAAACTTCCAGCTAAACAGAGCTGAAAAAATATATTTTTATTCAAAGACTAAACATTCTCTTTTTTGTAAGTTTCTAGAAGCTAAAAACTTCCTTTCCTGATAGTTATCTAACAGGAAGAAGAACCTATTAAAAAGAGTGAAACTTAAAAGAAGCATGTTATTACCTGGGAGATACAAGTTTCTTTGGTCTCCCCAAAGAAGAAAGCCTCCGACAGAGAAAATGCCATTTCAGGAAAAAAGCTTGACATTTTCAAGGTCTTGTACTATGCTTGTTTTATATACCCCCAGGATTCTTGGTACATAAGAATCAAGAATCTGGTCTCAACCACAAGAAAGGAATACTACAGGCAAAGGTTTCTTCACTTATACTAAACATGCTAAGGAAAGGAACAGATACTGATTTAATTATTTTTTCCTCTTTTGTACAGATACCTTCTCATTCTTTCTTTGACTAAAATGAGATACAAAGAGCCTCAATACATTGTTCTAATCTTTGTAATTATATTTTCTCCTTATATACTATTCATGCCTCCTAAAATTACTCTAATGAATAGAATAGCATGCACAATTTGTTGACTGAAGTGAGATATGAAGCAGTAAGGACGGATATGTAAGTGTTCATTTCCTGATAATTATGCCCACACTAACAATTTTTATCACTAATAAACATCAATGTGATAAATTTCAAAACACAATTTGAGTTGAGAAAAATTCTAAAAAGTATGAAAATAAAATTTGAAGTTTTTTAATGAAAACAGAACTATTTAATGAAAAGGCTAATCCCCAGCTTTGCTTACAAATCAATTGTTTTGGGGTGGTTTATGAATTTCTCAAGATTAAAAGTTACCAAGTCTTCCCAGTTCTCCCAGCACTATTTATTGAACAGGGACTCTTTCCCTCATTACATGTTTATGTTTGCATCATAAACATAATTATTTGGGCACATCATAATTAACTTCACAATTAACTTCATAATTAACTTCGTAATTAACATAATTTGGGCACATCATAATTAACTTCACTAAAGTTAAGATGAAAGAGAAAATTCTGAAAGCAGTTAGATGTAAGAAAACCATAACCTACAAAAGAAGAATATTAGGATGACTGCAGATTTCTTGGCTGAAACCTTTCAGGCTAGAAAAGGATGGTTATTGACTTTTAATCTCCTAAAAGAAAATAACTTTCAACCCAGGATCCTGTATCCAGCTAAACTGAGTTTCATCTATGATGGAGAAATTAAATACTTTAACGACATTCACATGTTGAAGAAATTTGCTATAACTAAACCAGCTTTCCAGGAAACTCTCAAACCTATCCTCCATAATGACC
>NW_003852432.1:4628368-4693810 GCF_000181295.1 Otolemur garnettii
CAATTAAAAACATTGAGTGGGGAAAAGATTCCCTATTTAACAAATGGTGCTGTGGGCGAACTGGCTGGCAACCTATAGAAGACTGAAACTGGACCCACATCTTTCACCATTAACTAAGTTAGACTCTCACTGGATTAAAGATTTAAACTTAAGACATGAAACCATAAAAGTACTAGAAGAAAGTATAGGAAAAACACTTAAAGAAATTGTCCTGGGCAAAAATTTTATGAGGAGGACCCCCTTGGGCAATTGAAACAACATCAAAAATACACTTATGGGACCTGATCAAACTTAAAAGCTTCTGTACAGCCAAAAACACAGTAAATAAAGCTGGTAGACAGCCCTCAGAATGGGAGAGGATATTTGCAGGTTATGTCTCCAACAAAGATTTAATAACCAGAATCCACAGAGAACTCAAACATATCAGCAAGAAAAAAATAAGTGATCCCATCTCAGGGTGGGCAAGGGACTTGTAAAGAAATTTCTCTAAAGAAGATAGGTCCATGGCCTACAGACATATGAAAAAATGCTCACCATCCTTAATCATCAGAGAACTGCAAATCAAAACTACTTTGAGATATCACCTCACTCCAGTAAGATTAGCCCATATCACAAAATCCCAAAACCAGAGATGTTGGCATGGATGTGGAGAAAAGGGAACACTTCTACACTGCTGGTGGGAATGCAAAATAATTCATTCCTTTTGGAAAGACATCTGGAGAACACTTAGAGAACTAAAAATAGACCTGCCATTTGATCCTGTAATTTCTTTATTAGGTATATATCCAGAAGATGAAAAATCGAATTACAACAAAGATTTGTATCAGAATGTTTATTGCAGCCCAATTCATAATTGCCAGGTCATGGAAGAAGCCCAAGTGCCGATCGATCCACGAATGGATCAATAAATTGTGGTATATGTATATGATGGAATATTGTGCAGCCTTGAAGAAAGATGGAGACTTTACCTCCTTCATGTTTACATGGATGGAGCTGGAAAGTGTTCTTCTTAGCAAAGTATCACAGGAATGGAAGAAAAAGTATCCAATATACACAGCCCTATTATTAAATTAATTTATAGCTTTCATATGAAATCTATAACCTAATAACAGCCTAAGTATATGGGGAAAGGGGAGGGAGAAGGGAGGTGGAATGAGTGGAGGGAGGGTGATTGGAGGGATCACTTCTATGATTTATCTTACAAGGGTACAAGTGATTCTTTCTAAGAGTAGAATATGATTGTCTTAACACAATAACTAAGAAAATGACATGAAGGCTATGTTAACCAGTTTGATGGAAGTGTTTCGGATTATGTGTGAAAACACCACACTGTACCCTAGTATTGCATTAAGTATATAGTTATCATTAAAAAAAAAAAAAGAAAAAAGAAAAAAAGAAATTCCTAAGTGGTAGACGGCAGGGTTTCTTTGACATGTGTATCAAGGATGCAAAACACACAAAATGAAAAGCCAGGTCAGTGGTGGAAAGAGGATGCAAATAATCGAGTGAATGGTGTAAGCCACAAATAAATTTCAACACTTAAAACAACCAAAAGTGTTAGATTAAGAACATACTACTTATGGCTTGGTGTCTGTGGCTCAAGCCACTAAGGCGCCAGTCACATACACCTGAGCTGGCAGGTTTGGTTCCAGCCAGGGCCTGCCAAACAACGACAGCTGCAACCAAAAAATAGGAACATTGTGGTGGGTGCCCGTAGTCCCAGCTACTTGGGAGACTTAGGAGGCGGAGGCAGGAGAATCACTTGAGTCCAGGAGTTGAAGGTTGCTGTGAGCTGTGATGCCAAGGCACTATACCCAGGGCAACAGCTTGAGGCTCTGTCTCAAAAAAAAAAAAAAACTACTTAAATATATTTTAAAATACTATTTAAATAGATTAAGCATTTTAAACAACCAAAAGTGTTAAGTAGTATGTTAAGAACATACTACTTATTACATACTATTCTTTAAAAAGAATTCATAGTAGTATCATAAAAATATTGATTTATAACAGGAAAAAACAGAATATTTTCACTATAAATTAATAAAAGATAGATGTATGTCCTTAATTTCTTATTTATTTTTGCACAATTTATGTAACAAATCCCAGGTTCAGAACTTGGATTGTGGCTACAAAAGTAATACTTTATCTGACACTCACTAGTACATAGACGTTCTCGTTGTTCTCAAAGATTTTTGTGGCATGCTTGTTACTCATTGAAATAAATAGAGTTCTGTGTATGAGAACTTGAGATATACTTCTGTTCACCAGAACTCCCTACTGGAACCTCTGTAGCTGACCATCTCCTTACATTGACCACTCCCTTAAGTTGACCAAATTTACATAGATTGGACATGCACCAAATGTACTCAATGGAAGTTCCTTTTCTTGACCACCTCCACATGTTGACCAGTTTGTCACAGTCCATTTGGTGGTCAACTTATAGCAGTTCTACTTTACTTGGGATTTAAAAAGATGAAATTATTGCTATTGCTATTTGAATTTCTTTCTGAGGCTCAAAAGAAAATATGTTTTTACCTTATTCCTCTCTAGAAAACATCCCCCCAAATAATTGTGTAAACACTAGCTGTGTTTGTGATTAGAGTTTTTATTTTTGATCTACCTTTATGCATCAAGAAACACAATATTAAATCTCATTGCTTAAAAATTATTTGTGGGAATAAGGTCCTTGGGCAGCAAGACTGAGATATGTGAGTGGATATCAATACTATGTCTAGTACGTGCCCGTCATGTTCGTAAGAAAAGCAGTCAGAAAGGAAAGCTGCATTCAAGAGGGAGCAACATGGTTGGAAGGAAGTGACAAGTCCACAGCAAGGCATGTGGTAAGGGCAGAAGGGATGGTGCAGAGGGAGCGACACCATGAAAGGGCAGCCTTTGGTGGAGTAAGACAGTCGGTGCCTCAAGATTTTCTAGAGAGCAGTGAAGTTGGAAGGGTTTTTGTAGGAGTAGTTGAGAACTTATTTTTTTACTCTTATGTTTGAAATAGTTATAAAAGCAAATTGAATTTTTTGTTTGGATTATGTTTCTACAAATGAGATATCTTTCCAGGCAAATACTACATAAAATACATGGCTCATCTATAGTAAATTGCACACGAACATTGCATTTATCCTGTCTATTTGTGTGTGTGTATACACGTGTATACTAACAACAATCAAAGAAATATTTCCAACTTTGATATCTCTTCTAAGGTTTAGACCATGGATCTAGCTACGTAAGAGTATCTCTCACTTTACTGGTTGACAAAGAAACCAACATGTTCAAACATGAATTTATTAAAACTCCCTAAACCTCTTCCTTCTCCTACATTTCTTCCTCATCTTTCTCTCCTGCCATCTCCAAGCCAATCAATTACATACTATTGATCATCACTTTACCTATGGTATATATTCAGTTATTTTTTGAATAACTCTACCTCTTGTCATTCACTTCACATCCAAAATACTTGATTTCATCTGCTAAATAACTTTCAAATCTATCTACTTCTTTCCATTTCCAATTTCTCTAAGCCACTGAAAGGCAGGATCATCCTTCATATGTACTTCTGCATTTATCTCTCCATATCCTTCAAATTGGCCCCATTCCAGTATATTATCCAAACTGCACTCAATAGATTTTTAAGAAATATAAACTAGGATATATCATGCCACTGCTGGAAAAAATCCTTTAGTATTCCTTAGGATCAAATTCAAATTCCTTAGAAGATTTGAAAGGCCATGTTTGATCTGAATTCTCCCTGACCTTCTAGCTTATATCTGGTGCCTCTTTCATCCACCTTAGAACCAATGATGTTGAAGAATTTGATTAAGCTCCTTCCCATTTTTAGGCCTTTGCATAGTAAATTTCTTCTTGTCCTTCTTTCCTCTTCTAATAGATAATTTTACTCATTCTTCAAATTTCATTTTATTATTAGTGGTAATAGGAGTAATGACGGTGGCCATCATTTATTAAACACGTCTATGTGCTTGGTACTCTATGTAAATTTTTTTTTGCACAGCAAATCCATGAGGAGGTAGACTCCCATACAGCAATAATTTAAAGAAGAGAAAACAAAGGGTAAATACTGTGAGGTAAGTTCCTTACCATAAGTCCTTTGCTTCCTATTCATCATCTTTCTGGCCCGCCAGAGCCCGGCTGTTGGTTCCACATTGTGCTTGTGCTTCCACATCACCTGGTTCACACGTACTCCAGCAGAGGCACTTCTTGAGCTACTGCCCCTCTTTCCTATTTGTCCTCTGTTTTCCTTGCTAGGATTTCCTTACAAAGAAGCAAATCTTACTCCACATTTTACTTCCTACCACCAACTCCTATCACAGCGACTGACACACAGGAGGTATTCAGAAATATGTACATTTAATTCTGAAGTTTGTTCATCTTGTCAGAAGGAAGAAAGTATTAGTATTTACTAACCTTTACTTATCCCCTCTCCTCCAAGATTTTAAGGCTTTACGGAATGAAATATCCTCTTCACAAAAGTGTTGACAATGCCTTGGTCTTTACTCCTTAACCTAAAAAGATTAAAACTTGAATTTGATCCAAACTGATTCCTAGTACATAAAATAAGGGGTACATTAAAACTGAGCTACTGTTTTGAAAGTTGTTTAAATAACAAAATAGCCGAATTCTACATAAGCTATGCTGGTAAAACAGAAGCTCCTTGTCCTTTTCTATGATACTAGCAATTCTTGCATTATTTAGTGAAAAAGAATCTGCTCGCCATCATGAGCTAAGTAATTTGCACTCATTGAGCAGAACCAGGAAAGCTAAGGAGTGATATTTCATCCATAATTTCAGCATATATCATAGTGAAAAGAGACTGGGCGATCTGATCATATCAAAGAATACCAGATATCTGTTCATAGGCTTGCAGATTTTTTATTGTTTACTTATGGGAATTCAAGCCAGTTAACCCCTGGCTTCTTTTTTAAAATATAGAATATGATATATTTTCTTTTTTGTCTTTGATGGTATTGAGAGTATAAATAAAATAATAGATTGGAAGTACTTTTAAAATTGTATGACAATTATAAGGAGTTGTAAATGCTCAGTGCCAACACTATTTGTATTCAAATATGATTAGTTTATGTAGGTCGAATCATCGAGGATGTGCCACATTTTATATTATCCAGGATCTCTTAATAATTTATCACTTATTATTTGTACAAAGTGTTGTAGGCAAAAGATCTTACTGATTTGTACTTTGCATAGAGAAAACAATTGAGAACGACTCAAAATATTTAAATATAAATACCCCCAAATAAATCTTTAAACTAAAAGGCTAATTTTATATTCAATGCATACAAGCAAACTTTTCTGAAATATCTTTTCATTTTTTATTAAAAAGTTAACAAAGAAAAATAAAAAGAACAACTGCCATCTTCCCCCAAATTAGAAGTTACACTGCTGAAGTACAATATTCCAAATAGTAAGCAATGACTCTCATACAAACATATAAGGAGACAAGGTGTGTTGGCTCATACCTGTAATCCTAGCACTTTGAGAGCCCATGGCAGGAGGATCTCTTAAGGCCAGGAATTTAAGACCATCCTGAGCAACATAGAAAAACTACCATCTCTACAAACAATAAAGAAAAAAAAAGCCAGGTGTGGTGGTGCACGTCTGTAGTACCAATGTTCCAGAAGCTGAGACAGGAGGATCATTTGAGCCAGAAGCTCGAGGCTGCAGTGAGCTATGATCTTGCCGCTGCAGTGAGCTATGATCTTGCCACTGCACTCCAGCCTGGGTGACAGAAGAACCTAGTCTCAAAAACAGACAAACAAACAAACAAACAAACAAAATATATATATATATGTATATGTGTATATATACACACACATGTATACATGTATAAAGTGAAAATGTGACAAAAATTTTACTTAATTTTTTAGAGTTGACATAAGTCAAATGTTAAAACTGATTTAAATAAAATTAGAAGCACAAATATTTATGTACATAAGTAATTAAGAATGCTGAAGTACGTTTGCTAATAAGGGTAAAAGAGTTTAATATCTTGTAAGATAATAAAATATAAAGGTTGGAGTCACCTTTTTACAGAGTACACATATAAGTTACACTGAAGAAGAATAATTACTCTCTAGTCTCAGTGTCCTACTAGTTAACATTCTACCTCTACAGAATTGCATATCATTCCCATCAACAGAAAGGCAATCATAGGTCAGACACCTATATACCTATAAAATCAGATAATCCCCCCCCCCACAAAACCCACTCAATAGTACCTAATTGTCCACAGAATAAAGAGACACCCATAAATCTCTTTTGCCCATTTCCAAATCTGGCAAATTTTTGTTGAATATACCTATAGAAATAAAAGATAGAAAAAACTGGCTGGTAGGGACCCTTCTTTCTTTAACACAAATTTGTTCTTAAATACAAGCTTAAATACAAGTGATCAAAAAGTTGTAATCTTCACTTCTTTCAAGATAGACCCTCAATCCCTAAGACTAGAAAACGATAAAGGAAGTAATTATTGAAAAAGTCCCTGTAATTGTCATATTTAAGATAACTCCAACTGGGCCTCTCAAAGAAAGAGCACCTAAAACAAATTCTAACACAGGACATGGTCCAAAATAAATGGACGCTATTGTTTGTTTACCTTGTGTTCTCTGTTCGTTGTGTGTTTTAATATAATGTAGCCTTGGTTTTAAGTCTACTTTTCCCAGCTCCCCTTCCATAATATTTGGTTACCTTTACATGAGATTGATAATTTCAATTGCATTTGTGCTTCCAGTTACCACAAAGCAAAATTAATCGACTTAGCTGGAACATAAGCTCCCTGCAGCAAAGGTGTTCTTGTACTCAGTGCTATGCTCCACCGCACACCCAGGATCAGCACCTTTTATATGAGCACTCACCGGATTGCAATAGCCTCTTACAAAAAACAAGAATATTGAATTGGCTTTATTGATTCAACTTTCATTCAATGAATATTATTTAACATTTTTAATCAAACATTTTATTGTAACATATATATATAGCTCATGATGAATAAACACAAAGTAAAAATTTTAAGTCAATGGACAAAATAATTTTATTTTCCCAAGGAGGACTGGGATCAGCTTTGATGATCAGCAATTGAAATAAAATAATATTTTTTTTCAATTATCCTTTTCTATTTTTACTAGAGTGCCAGTAAATCACTTGTTCTTGAATAATTTCTAACAAGACCAAAAATAAATGTATAACTGGAAAATAAAGAAATGAAATTCATCTTGATAATATCCTAATGTTTTCCCTATTTTAGAATTCAGCTAAGAAAAGAAAGATTATGTCTATGTATCTATAAATTTAAAAAGAAATCAAGAACTTCTGGTTTTTTATTAAATCTAAAGAATGCTCTAGAGTCAAGACAAACATAAGTCAATACTTCATAATTTTACATGGAGTATATCATATTGGAGAATTTGAACTCATAAGGACAACAGTTAACTCCTATAAGATTACCAGTCTTAAAGGAAAAATTGAGTAAAATAGATTAGTTACAAAGACTAAAAGCAGCTTGATACTGGTTTAATAGCTCCGAGTTAGCATGTCAATATACATAAAATCACCCCACTTCTTGGACAACCATTTAATCCTGCCTGAGACAAAGACTTACATGTGTATGCCATAAAGAGAAAATTTTGCTATTTGTTGTTTAAAATGTGTCTTAAGTGTATGCAGTACATATTCATTCATGTTAGAAATGATAGTTTTTTAATAAAAAATTTTCACACTCATTGTAAAGAAAAAAGTAAAATGTACAAACTCATTCCTCAGAAATAACCTCCATTAACAGTAGACAATAATAATTCCAAGCCCAGGCGAGGTGGCTCACACTTGTCATCTACCACCCTAGGAAGCCAAGGCAATGGATTGCTTCAGCTCAAGAGTTTATGACCAGTCTGAGCAAGAGCAAGACCCGGTCTCTACTAAAAATAGAAAAACCTAGCCAGATGTGTAGCAGGCATCTCTAGTCCCAGCTAGTACTTGCTGAGGCAAGAGGATCACTTGTGTACAAAAGGTTGAGGTTTCTGTGAGCTATTATGCCAGATGACAGTGAGACTCTGTCTCAATTGATAATAATAATTCCAGAAATTCTACTACATATATGTATATATATGTAGAAGACAGAAAGATAGGTATCAATAATTTTATAAGGCTTTGATCTTATTACAAATGCTACTTTGTAATAAAAGCAATGACTTTAATTTCTGAAGAAGTGAAAAAAAACTAGAAGTCAAACTGAAAAAATCTAAATTTTACATAAAAGTTTCTTCACTGTAGAGATATTATTTCCTAAAAGTCCCTTTAGAAGAAAGGAAAAAATTTACAAAGATTACCATTCTTACGTAAGTTCCAATAGTCCTGGCATCCATTGGTCAGAATTCATTTTCCTGGAAAAAAGAGAGTGCCTTGTTGAGCCATGAAGTAATTCTAAGTAATTCCTCTTAATTCTAAGGAACGCTGCTTCATTATATTTTTTGACAAATGTTTTTTCCATTCCACTCATTGAATTCTTAAGTTCTGAGATGCTGTATTGCCTTTCCAGGATTGTCTCTGCCTTCCACACCTAAAAAGGAAGGTTAGAATGTAGTGGAGAAGCGTGCAGGCTGGAGACAGGCTGGTTCACTTCAAAGCCCAGCTTCTCTATTCCCCACTTGAGTAATGTGGCCAAGCAATTTAACTTCTGAAAGCATGGGCAATGAAACTAACAGTAATAACTCCCACAATTGTATTGATCATATCATATGAAGAGACATGTGAGGCCCTTAATAAGTACCTGGCACATAGTATTGCTCAACGATCTTATTTTTGTCTATTACTATGTGTATTTCTATAGTACCACTGTCGCTTACTTTTTCTTTCCCTCACGTCTTTCTTATATGTCAGCATTATCAATCAGGAAACAGAGCAATTTCGGGAGAATTTTAGAAAGAAACTGTTCATACAAGTATGGGAAAATTGTAGGAAATTCACAAGGGATCACTCAGTAACAGCCAAGTGTGGGGAGAAGAGTTATTATCTACCTGAGATCTGAAGTAGTGAAAGAAAGAAACAGTTATAATAATGAGAAAGAGAGAAATGGAGGGAGGGAAGAAGAGAGAGAGAGAAATGGAGGGAAGGAGGAGAGAGTCAGAGGGAGGGGGAGAGAGCATATGCCAAGTGAAGGGAGGTATGGTTTGGGGAAGGCAGCTTCCCTACTCTAACCCTATGAGAGGTTCACCAAGAAGAAGAAAACTCAGACCTCATTCTTCCACCTCCCTCCAGTCTCCTGCAGGCAATTCTATTTAGCGCAGAAGGGAAGTCTTTGATGTATGCAGCTTATTCTGCTTGGCCACTGGGAATGCAATGCAATGAAGCCAAGTGAAAGTAACCCCACGCGGTGAGAAATGCTGTCTTCTTTCAATCTCACGTCTCCTTTGTCCCTTGCTGTCTCTGTTTGAGGCTTCTGGGTTGGTGTTACTTAGGATCTCATCGGTTTCCATGACTCTGTCATCTCTCTTTTTATCCTACATAGTTGTTTTATCATCTAGTCTCTGCACTTAAGATTTAGTTTATTCATCTCTTATTTGATGTCACATTTTATTAAATTCATGTTGTCATTAAAAAAATTTATATTCCTATGGGGCTTTCTAAAAATACTTTTGTTGGATTGCCTTTCATTCAGAAAGTTCTACAGCCTTCTTTTGCATATTGATTTTATATGTTTGATATCATATATTTCCCACATATCATATTATTTGTTTTCATCATTGTCATGATTCTTGGTCAAATTTACTGTTTGCTTTTACACAGTAGTTAAATTCTGTTTCATAGACCTGTGGGCTATACAACTGGAGATGTGTAGTCCATAGTTCTGAGACGTGACAGTGGGGAATGAGAAAGACAAAAATGCTCTTCTCAGGGCATGTGCAACTTTAGCTGATGGAACTTGCCATGACCTCTGGGATAAACGAAATGTGCAGGGTACCCCTAGAGTTCAAGTCATTTCAATTTACTACGGAGTCGTCAACCTTGGTGAATTCCTTAGCCCTGATTATTTCATCTACACCTTCCTATTTCTGCTCTCCCTCATCTGATATGAAAAAACAAGAAAATTACCTCTGTTATTTTTCTAAAAATATCAGCTATTCATAAGAATTTTCAGGATGTTGTCAACTCACCTGTGCTGCTCCAGGTGGTAGTGGAAGTGGGGCTCAGAGTCTCTTCTGAATGCTTAGACTCTGCTCTTGTTACCACCTCTTCAGACTAAAGTGGATAAGACCCTTCCCCTGTTTTGTCATAGCTGGTAAATTTCTATTTATTATTACTATTTCTAAGTGCTTTTCCTTTCATTCAATATATGTACATCTATCTCCATATAACATATATATGCACAGAAATACAATTGAAACAGTCTGACGGTTGCTGAGGGTGGGATAGGAAATACACATGGAAATCTTTATTAACCTCTGGAGGACTTGATATTTAATCCCTTTCCTTCAAACTTTGAGTATGATTTAGAGAAAAATGAGTTAGAAAAATAGAAAAACAGATATTAATATAGCAATATAATTAGCATTTTTGTATCTAGCAATGCTAAGAATTTTTGCATTTATCAAATGGAGCGATGAAGTGATTACCATAGCCATACTTTGAATGCTCTTTTTCCTTTTATGGAGAAGACTATTACTTAGCATGATCTTAGTCTCAGGCATTGAGAGGGAGAGAGGACACTCCTTTTATTTATTTATTTATTTATTTTGCAGTTTTTGGCCAGTGCTGGGTTTGAACCCGCCACCTCCAGCATATGGGACCAGCGCCCTACACCTTTGAGCCACAGGTGCTGCCCTCAAGGACACTCCTTTTAAATGGGGTTGCTTAAGTTACCTCACGTGAAGTAGAAACTCAATAAATATTTACTGACTGACTAAAGCTCAAAACTTAAGTTTTTCCCACTTTGTAGATCCTGAAATTAAAAATAACCTGATCATGTATTTCAAGTCACTAAAAAATCTTGATGTTTCAAGTATCCTTGTTTTTAAAGGGCATAGAAGTCATTCTAGCCAATCACTGCTGTTATTGGAATTTTTCCGTGACCCTGGGCATTCCTGTTACTTCCTATTTATCACAACAGCCAAATAATAAATCCGTTCCCTGCCTTTCATCAGAGAAATGCTGGGTGTATTCAGGGAGAGAAACAGAGAAGACAGTGATGGTGGTTATTAATAATAATTAATTATTTATACAGTGCTGACAGAGGGTCACTGCTGAGGAAGGTAACAAATCAGAAATTGACTCCTCTCTGCCTGCAGGACTGAATTCTAAATGAGATAAGCAATTCAGATATGAAATAAGTCTTGTCAAGGAGGAGGTTGCAGTTCTGATCTCAGAACTTCGTTAGCATAAGTTTCATTTTTTAAAGTTATTCAGAGCATATTCTATCCTGGTAACAGTCTTCTAATCATGCAGAGGTTTAGATACAATATAATATATCCTTTAACTAAAACAACAACCTAAAATGTGAATAACTTCCCTAAATTGTAGGATTGTTTGGGCTAAGTAGCAAAGACAGAGTTTGCTGACTATTTTTTCTTTCTCACTCACTTGATTTCATTTTTATCTGAAATGAGGGTAGACTTCATTAAATGCAAAATACAAGACCAAGCTAAGTCTGAGACAAGCTGAAAATAATATTCTAACACACTCTCATTAGCAATTTCTGCCCCAGTGATGTAGGACAAGAAATTTAGAAGTCATGGCCTCTGGAGGCTTTGGAGACAACGAGACTCTCTGAGGAAAGCTTGGAGACCAGGGTATTTAGCGTTCTTAGGAAATTCTTTTTAGGTCCGAACTATTGCCCAGTTCAGTCACTCTTGAATAAATAAACAATTGTTACAGGCATTTTAGGATCTGGGGAGGAGGAGAGGAATGGGACTGAAGCAGTAAAAATGCAGGCAGCCGTGACGTCCAATCCTTGTTCGTTTCCCTAAAGCAGACTGGAAATGTGCAGAGAGGCTGTGGTCACACATACTAAAACCAAAACCCGATTCTTTGGTTGGTTCTTTCTGTCTTCTTGGTTTGTTTAAGAATACTTCAATGGCCATTAGGAGTAAAGAACTGGATATGAGGACAGTGACCTCTGAGAAGAACACCCAGAAGACGCGTGTGTAGGCAACATAATGGTCCGATCACAATGCGAGCTCGGGCGTGCAGAGTGGCGGCTGACATCTTGCTCCTTTCTTGCGTCCTTCCTGTCTTCCTGCCTGAAGGGAGGTAAGCCTCTTGGTCATCAAGAATGCTTAAACTATTGATGAACAGAGTCCTGTTTAAGCTCAAAATATTTCGAAGATACTGATTTTTGTGTTTATCTATGAGGTATAGGTATTTGAAGAAAGTAATTCTAGAAACATAAAAACTGCATGGTAACTGCAGAACATTATTCTAAGTGAAGTATCCGAAGAATAGAGAAACAAATGCCACACGTGCTCATTATTAAATTGGAACAAACCGGTGAACACACCTGTGCATAGTGGAACTCAATGGAAATCAAAAAGGGAGAGGGAGGAGGAAGGGACGAGGTAGAGGGCATACTTACATAACCCTGACTCAGACAGTGCAAGTGCAATCTATGTAACCAAAAACATTTGTACCCCCATTATACTTGGAAAAAATTGCACCTTAATTTCTTCCACTCTCCTTGCTATTTACATGCCATTCTGCCTTATTTCTGTTTCTTGTCACCTGGAACTAAATTGATTAGATCTTGTTGGATTGCATATATGAACTATCACCAACATAAAGCATTTCTTTCTTTTCCTTTTCTTTTTTTTCTTTTTTTTAGAGACAGAATCTCACTTTGTCACCCTCAGTAGAGTGCTATGGCATCACAGCTCACAGAAACCTCCAGCTTTTGGGCTTCGGTGATTCTCTTGTTTCAGCTTCCTGAGTAGCTGAGAAGGCACCCTCCAAAGGCACCCTCCAAAACACCCAGCTATTTTTTGTTGCAGTTTGTCTGGGGCTGGGTTTGAACCTACCACCCTAGGTATATGGCACCAGTGCCCAACTCACTGAGCCACAGGTGCCACCCAACATAAAACATTTCCTCCATACAATTTTTCAAAGCTAAGCCTAGCTGTCTCTGTATTACATCTCAAGTTTTTTACAACATCAATTCTCTGGTTGACTAATTATATACAACTGCTCATTTTCTTTGCCAAACTCTTACCCTGGCCAGTGGGAATTTACCAGGAATTTATCACGTAAACCTCTCTCTAAGGCTTCCTTCCCACTGTAAAAACCTTGTTGAATTATACTGACATGAAACATAGCTTATAACTCCATTTTGATCTCGTAGCAGACTATAAGTTCATCTTTATGAAAATAACAGTATTTTCTGACAAAGATTAAACATGAAACCTTGGTGGATTTCTTCCTAGTTAGGAATGTCACCCCACCTGCACCAAGGTGGAATAAAAGCCATTTTGATCACACACAAAATAAATAAAATAAAATAGAGTAAAATTAAATTAAATTAAACATGAAACCTCTGTTGTATGTAAACCTGTGTGGAGGATGAATATGTTTGAATGTGTGTATATATGCATGCAAACATGTATATATGCAATGATATAAATATATATGTACATATAAAATACTATGTTCACATACAATCATATATTTCTCCCCACCTCTAAAATCACAGGGTTTCCAAATTGATGAATTTCCTTGATATATTAGAAAATTTTTCCTTTTAAGGTGAAAAAAATCCAAGAACTTCAGCCTTTTTTCAAGAAAAAGTAACACCAGTTCCTCTTTAAAAAACAGTGACATCATCAGTTATAAAACTATTTTGATAGTTGATAATTATAAGATATTTATATTTTACCATATTCTTAAAAATGGAAGTTTTATTTTTCTAATACATGCATAATTGCATGTTTTTCTAAGACCAGATTATTCACATTAATATGCTATTATAACTGTTCATTCTTTTATTGATACATGATATTTTACATACTTACAGGGAACATATGAGTACATGCATAGAGTGTGTAATGATCAAATTAGGGTATTTGCGTTGTCCATTACCAAGAGCATTTATTATTTCTAGACGTTGGTATCATTTCAAATCCTCTCTTCTAGTTACTTTGAAATATACAAAATATTGTTGCTAAGTATAATCACCTTATTTTAATGAACATTATAATTTATTTCTTCTAAATATAAATTTATGCCCATTAGCCAATTTTTCTTCAAGCCCATCTCCCACCCACTCCATCTTCCCAGTCTGTTATTTTATTCTCTATGTCAATGAGATCATGTTTTAGCTCTCACAGGTGAGTAAGAACCTGTGGTGTCTTTCTGTGCCTGACTTACTCCATTGACATTATGACCTCCAGTACCATCCATGTTGCTGCAAATTACATGCTTTCCCTCCTTTTTATGTCTGGATAGTATTCCATTTTGTATATTTAAAACATTTTCTTTATCCACTCACTTGGTGATGGACATTTAGATTGATTCCATATTTTTGCTATTGTAAATAGTACTGCAATAAACATGTGGGTTCAGGTATCCCTTTAATATTCTAATTTTTTTCCTTTGTATAAATATCCTGTAATGGGATTTCTGGATCATGTGGCAGTTCTATATTTATTTATTTATTTTTTAGAACTCTCTGTACTGTTTTCCATAGTGGCTATAATAATTTATATTCCAACCAAAAGTCCCCAAGAGTTCCTTTTTCTCCATATTCTTGCCAGCACCTGTTATTTTTAGATTATTTATTAACAATAAATTCAGTTCTAACCTGAGTGAGATGATATGTCATTGTGGTTTTAATTTGCACTTCCCTAGTGATTAGTAATGTTGGAGCATTTTTTCATACATCTGTTGGTTATTTGTCTTCTTTTGAGATATGTCTATTCATGTCCTTTGTCTAATTTTTCTTTTTGGCTTAAACAACAGAAATTTATTTTCTTATAGTTCTGGAAGCAAGAAGTGCCATGTCAGTGTGCCTGGTTCTTTGAGGCTTTGACTCATTTTTTTATTTTTAGTTGTGTGTTTGCTCCTGAGTTATTTTGGGTCATTCAATAGTTTGGAAATATTCTCTTCCATTTGAGAGATTGTCTCTTCATGCTGTTGACTGTTTCTTCTGCAGTGCAGAGAAGAGTTTAATATATAGGGTGTCCCACTAAAGGGACCATATATAGGCGAAATGGAAAATGATGGCTAATGATACCTTTCTTTACAAAATATTCATTACAAAATTTTACAGAATATTCACAAAATATTCTCTACATGTTGGCCACTTATTTGGAAAATTTCATGATGAATATTTTATAAATAAAAGCACATTTAGCTACAATTTCCCATTGTCCCTATGTGTGGCAACTTTATGTGAGAACTTTGGGACACCCTGACGCATTTATCTATCTTTGATTTTGTTGTCTGAGCCTTTGAAGTCTTAGGCACAAAATATTTTCTCCAAGACCAATGTCCTGAAGAGATTTACGAATGTTTTCTTCTAGTAGTTTTATAATTTTGAATCTTACTTTGAATTCTTTATCTTAAGTTGAGTTTTGTACCTGGTGCAATGTAGGGGTCAAGTTTCATTCTTCTGTATATGGTATCCAATTTTCCCAGAATGATTTGTTTAAGATGGTGTCCTTTTCCCAATGTAAGTTCTTGTTATCTTTGTTGAAGGTCAATTGGCCGTAAATATGCAGCTTTATTTCTAGGTTTCCATTTCTCTATGTGTCTATTTTTATATCAGTATTATACTGTTTGTGGGAAACACTCAAATTGTGTTTTCCTTTTTCATGCTACAACAACCATCAATATAGAATAAGACTTCTGTGACCAAATGTAGGTTTTTCCCCACACATACAAAAGAGCAAACAGCAGCTATTTAACTCTGATACTACGTGCACATATTTACCTGCAGATAGCATTAGATGCCATAGAATGAGGGCTCAGTCCATCAGTGTCCCTGTCTTCAGATGCCAATTGTATATTTGGGCCTTTGGAACTTATGACCAATCAGTTTCAGGGGTTCTCATGACCCCTACTTGGGGTTTGATTAATTTGCTAAAGTGGCTCACAGAACTCAGGGAAACACTTAACATTGGTTTACTATAAAGACTGTCACAAAGGATGAAGATAAATAGATGCATAGGGGAATGAATAGAGGAATCAGCACAGAGCTTCCATGCCCTCCCTGTGGGCATCACCTTCCAAGAGTCTCCATGTATACAGTTATCTGGAAGCTTTCCAAACTCTGTCCTTTGGAGTTTTTATGGAGGCTTCATTACATAAACCTGACTGACAACCATGTAAAAATGCAATGGACAAAAAGAACATGATCTAACCCTAGCATGGCTTGTCTGTTCAGACTTTTCTTGGCCTTTCTGCGTAGCCTTCCTTCCTTTAGGGTATGAGGTAGAACCCTCTCTGGAATGAAGGTCTTTGGGCCCATAATTAGATGAGGGTCTTGTCTTGGCAAGTGAAAGAGAATAGAAGAATGTCAGAGAAATTCTGCTTCCTGAGGCCTGCTCCTGAGGCCTAACACACCCAATATAACAACACAGAACTGAATCAAGGGCTATGGGAGTTTTAAGCCAGGAACCATAGGTGAAATATACTATTTATATCATAACACCACTTACTATAGCCTTGTAAAGATATTTTGAAGGTAGGTAATGTAATGCTTCCAGCAACTCAAAATGGTGCCATGGTGCAGCTGCTTAGGTCTTGGGGAGTATAAATTTCCTGCCTGGTACAATGTCCTAGCAAGGCTTCCAGATCACCACTCATACTAGTCTCAGGGTTGGTGTGCATAGAGGATCTCTCCCATGGTTAGGATTGCAGCAATCCATGGTGGAGATACAGATGGCTGAGGGTCTCTTACTTACTCTTCCTCACAATAGGAAACCCCTCCCAGCTTTCAACCAATCTGGACAAAGCTGGTCTCTTGCTTCATTCTTTTTCTGTGCCTCAGTAGTTTTCTGAGACTTCTCTCTTGAACTGCATTGTCTCTCCCAGATGATCTATTTAAGGTGTGATTATTTATTCACAATTTGGGTTTTTCTTCTGGGAGAGGTAAATATCTGATGTCTCCTGTCAGCCATCTTGAACCTTTCCTTATAATAACCTTTAAAATAATTAAAATGAGAACTGCTAAAGAGTAAAGAAGAATACCTCTTGAATACCAGATGATAATTTTGTTTCAAATTTTAAAGAATCTTATAACCTCATTAAATAGACAAGACTTTGACTACTGCTTTACAATAGTAGAAGTTACATAAAATTTATGTAGGAAAAATTATTTTCAAATGACTTAAAGACCTTCAGTTGAACATTATAGCTTAGCAAGGACTACAGACATTTTCCTAATCAAAGTGTAGTAGCAGAGTTTATCAATTTGAACATAAGTCCATTATATAAACTGATATTATTGCAAATTTGGGGCTGATTCTGAAATCCTGTCCTTATGTCTTTGGTTAATTATATATATATATAGAAAAACACAGGCTATTTCCATCATTCCAGAAATTTCCCTCTTTCCTCTTCACAGTTAATTTTCAACTTCCTAGCAAGAACATTTGTCTGATATTTTTCATCAGCACAAATTAGTTTTATGTTGAGCTTTTTTTGTTCAATATGTCTATGAAGTTCATCCAAGTGTTACATATATCATTAATTATTTTTATTGCCGAGAAGTATTGTATCATATGAATATACCCCAGTGTGTTTATCTGCACATCTATTCATGTATATATAGGTTGGTTCTAGCTATTAGCTAATAAAACTGAGGGTGTTACAAATATTCCTGTGAAGGTCTTTTTTTGTAGATCTATGCCTTTATTTCTCTAGTGTAATTATATGTCTAATTTTCTTTTACTTAAAAACTGTCAAACTATTTTCCAAAGCAACTTACGAGATTCAAGTTGCTCAACATCCTCATCAGCATTTGATAGTATAGGTCTTTTTCATCTATTGATTCTAATAGTGTAGAGGTATCTTATTCTGCCTTTAGCTTATGTTGCACTGATGACAAATGAAATTAAACAAAATTACATGTGCCTATTAGTCATTTATATATCTTCTTTTACAAAGTGTCTGACCAATAGTCTTAACCATTTTTATGATGTTAATTTTTAGTATTAAGCTGTATTTTTTATATGTTCTAAATGCCCATTCTTTGTCTGATACATGTATTGTGAATATTTTCCCATTTTTTAACTTGATTTTACATTTCCTAATGGTGTCTTTTGATTATTAAAACTTTTAGTTTTATGAAGCAAAACATATCATTTTTTACTGTCCAGCTAAGAACTCATTTTTTATATCACAATTATAAACATATTCACGTATTCTTTCTTCTAGAAAATAGAAATTTTATCCTTTAATTTTAAGTTTTTGAAAGTAGTATTCCAACTTTGTTGTAATTTTTAAGTATGTAAATAGAATAATAAAAAGGCTTTTCTTCTTTAAAATGCACAAACTGAATGGCAGCAGTTACAAGTGCCTATGTGGTGTTTAGCAACACTGAGCAACAATTTCATAAGCAAAAAAAAAAAAAAAGTCAATGTTATTACTAGATCCCCAAAATTATTAAAAAATGGGCATTATTTTGGGACCCTTTCACTGTGTTCTATTTTAGTGGAAGTTACTGGATGGTTCAAAGCCAGAAATCATGAATGTGTTTGTTGGTTTTATTAGAGGCTCTCTCTATGGCATTGTCCAAAAGCTTCCAACTCCATTTGCACAAGAATAGCTTTCATTGCCTCAGTAATCAGGATTACAGAAGGAATTAGTTAAATTCAGCACAAATAAATTTACTGGCTGGCTAGCTATCCCCTGTATGCCTGCCCCAGGATAATCCATTACAATGGTATAGCAGTAATTTAACACACACTATGTAATTTGAGTCACATATCTAGCCTACGAAATATCTGGGGCTGATACTACAGATTTCCTCACCATGTTACAGGTGAGGAAATAGGATTCTTCTGAAATATGACTACTAAAGGCTCCAAAGAGTTGGTAGTACAGGTTAAAAAATTAGTGAATGGCAAAGAGAGATTTAAACCCACATCTGCCAACATGATTATACTTTCTCTCTCCCTACAACAGGCAACTTAATCCATTTACATTCATATATGGAGAATTGATATTTCTACCTTAGCCCACTATGGTGGAGGAGTTGATTCTATCAACATGCATCACTGAGGTACACAACTACATTGTATTACATCAACATTTGTATTTACAAATGCATGCATGAAGGTGGTGTTTGAGTATTTATTACACATAACAGTCTTCTAGCTGGTGTACAGAGAATATTAAGAAATGTAAGACATAACCTTGGCCTTCATGAATTTTTTCAGACAAAAAATAACCATAATATTGAAAAAATATAAGTTGTACAAAAACAATGAAATAAATGAAAATTATAATAAATCAGGCAAGAGAAAATTTACTTCTGAAGGACACAGTCTATATAACTGAGATAAGCAAAAAATTAGTTCTTACATTACTAGGACTTATTTCAAAGATTCCTTTCATATTGTTATAAAAACTGAACAAACTTTTTATGTTTGCTACACAAATTTAACTCTGATTTAACACTACAATTTTAATCCTTTCTTGGTTTCATAAAACTGCCATATGGCAGTTTGTAAATAGTTCTGGGTATTTGCTTTGCTATAATTATTTCTTAAATATGACAAAGAAGGACTTTTTTTAAAGGCTTTTCAAGACAGAAAGTATGACAACGTGCAGAGTCAAAGAGAATTGTTTTAGTGACCTTTGGCAAGGAACTCTTGCCCTAATTTCTTACTCAGTAAAATGGTGAAAATTATGCTGACTCTGCATCATTAATACAAGAATTATAAATAATACATGTAAAGTAATTTACAAGAGTAATTTCTCAGTAAATGGTAGCTATAACTATAAAACTAGTCCATTTAAACCTAAAAAGCCAGGGTTTCAGGTAATGGGTGAATAGGTTATTGTAACAATTATTTGCTTTGCAGCATTGCATAGAAATAATTTTGTTAGGTATTACTTGAAAATACAAAATAATAAATAATAATCATTCTCATTCCCATCACCAGCCAAAGGTGGAGAATGAGCTGGAAGAAAGGAAAAACAGACAGAAATTACTGAACTATAAGGCAATGAACGAAAGAGTGTAAACCATTACTGAGAATGGATTGAAGGATGAATCAGCCAACTACATATAGGGTCTGATAATTAAGTTCATGAACTTGCCACTATGCACTTAGGTTGGCAGCACTGTACAAACAACTTGGTAAGGCTTCATAACCTTAGTATATCAGTGTATCACAGTTGTGTTCAACTATGTGGTATTTCAACTGTGTGTCAACGTGTGGTAGTGTCTTGATGAGTGGCATTCATTATTGTTGCTGTGTGTTTTTGTGTGCCTTCCTAAGAATGTCAGAGCTTCCATTAGAGCAAAGAACAAATATACATAGATTTCTTTTTCAATGAAGTTGCATTTATGCATCTGTTTTTTAGATTTACTACTAGGCACCTACATTCATTTTCTAGAACTGCCATAACAAAGGGCTAAAGGCTAGATGGCTTAAACACAAAGATTTATTTCATCACAGTTCTGGAGAGTAGAACTCCAAAATCAAGATGTGGGCAAGGTTGGTTTCCTTCAGCGGCCTCTCTCTTTAGCTGATGGTGGTCATCTTCTTCCTTTGTTTTGGCGTGATCTTTCCTCCATGTGTGTTTCTGACTAATCTCCTCCTCTTAAGGGCACGTTATATTGTATTAAGGTCACTTCATAATTACCTCATCAAAGACCCTATCTCCAAATGTGATCACATTCTCAGGTAGTAGGGTGTAGGACTTTCACATATGAACTATGGGAAAACTATGGTTTAGCTCTTAACAACACTAAATATGCTTTAGTTTTTTCTTGTTATTTCTCTAATTGCTGTTGTTTGGTTTGATCCAGCTACATAATTATACCCTCCTATTTATCTAAAAATCCCATTTTGAGGCTGGACATGTTGGCTCATGCCTATAATCCTAGCACTATGGCAGTCTGAGGCAGGTAGGTTGCTGGGGCCAGGACCAGCCTGAGAAAGGGAGATCCTGTCTCTACTAAAAATAGAAAAAGCTATCTGGGCATTGTGGCTGGTTCCTTCCAGCTACTCAGGAAGTTGAGACAAGAGGATAGGCATTTGAGGTTGCTGTGAGCTATGATGCCATGGCACTCTACCCACAGTAACAGAGTGAAACTGTTGTCTCAAAAAAAAAAAAATAAATAGAATAAAAATCCCATTTTGTTTTATTTTTTCCAGCCCTTTAATTGCTTGCTGTTTTTGTTGTTGTTGTAGTTATTGCACTGGTGATAAGCTCAGTACAAGGCTGAATGAGAAGTGGTGACTAGGTATATATTTATTTTCTTCCTGACTTTTAAAAAGAATTCTTTCAGAAATTTTTTATAGATTCTCTATAGAAGCCCTTTATCAAGTTAAAGAACTTTGTATTATTAATTTCCTATGAGATCCTATTATGGATTGGTGTTGATTGAGTTTCATAAGAAACACGAAAAGATGTTTCAAAACTATTGTTAACATACTATTGATTTGTATTTTCTGCATTAGTCTAACTCTCCAGACTAATTGACTAACTTAGACTAGCTGGCTACAAAAATTATATTAGACTTTACATTTGTACAAATTATCCTGAAAAAAATGTTTAAGAAAAAGGAATATTTTTTGTTTTCCTATAAAAATAGCACCATTGTAGGGTGGTGCCTATAGCTCAGTGGGGAGGGTGCCGGCCCCATATACTGAGAGTGGCAGGTTCGAACCTGGCCCCAGCCAAATTGCAACAAAAAATAGCTGGGCATTGTGGCAGGTGCCTGTAATCCCAACTACTCAGGAAGCTGAGGCAAGAGAATTGCCTAAGTCCAGGAGTTGGAGGTTGCTGTGAGCTGTGATGCCACAGTATTCTACTGAGGGTGATAAAGTGAGATTCTGTCTCTAAAAAAAGAAAATAAAGAAAGAAAGAAAGTAGCACCACTGTAAGTTAAACTTTAAAAACAAAAAAAGCTGAGGTAACTCAGATTCTTCAAGTGAGATATTAATTCACTAGATGGTATGATATAGTAGTTTGAGAATATGGGCTATGCATTATGAAGCCCCTCTTTACTACTTGTGGACCTTCAGGAATTTATTTTATCATTTTATGCATCAGTAGTTTCCTCATTCATAGAATTACGATAATAATAATTAATCCCTTAATTTGGATTATTTCCAAATTAAGTCAAAATCCTTAAATTATCTAGAATAGGACATGATATACATATGCGTGCTTAGTGAATGTTGGCTGCCATTAATCTCATCACATGGTCCACAAGTGTAAGTCCAAATCGAATGTGTACCACCTTGCACGTGGGTGCATTTGCACTTACCTCCCCTCAAAATGCCCAAGTTCTTGCAAACATTGAAACGATCATTTTGCCGAGGGCTGAGTATAGTATTAGTGAAACCAAGGCTCTATTATCAGAACCATAAAGAGGCAAAATATTCCAGAATCACAATTGTTACCTCCAGTCACTTGTCTTTCTGATGACTGTCAGCTATCATATAAGATGGAAAGAGAAGGGTGGCTTAACTCAAACCCATTTTCATTATTAAAAAACTATATGGCACATGTTGATAGTGACACCTCTGTACCAGACATCAACATATTGTCACAGCATGACCTGATATTTTGAGGGGTTAGATTGTGAAGCAGAGCCTGGCAGAAGAGTCTCCCTGTTCTCTCAGGCACTATTTCTTAGCAGATGTTACATTCTCCAAGAGAATTTGATTGACTGTCAGAATGTTAAGAAATCAATTCAAGGTGAATACCTTTCAAAAATAAAATGGGATTCATTTTCTTCCATACACTTTATAAGTACATTTTAGAGCCCTAAAAAGCAAAGAAAAACTAAAAGTGAAAATGTTCATTTTGTAGAGCACGATTTCTTTCAGGCATTGAGCCTATGGACCAGCAATTTGAACTAATGTCTTTAATGTGTGAACTTGAGGCATCTAAAGACATAACACACGCTCCAGATAAGTGCCCTGAGAGGCAGGCATGTCATTTGGAAGACTTTCCCCATGAATAACACTGCTGACACATGTCCTGACATAGTCTGTCAGATGTTTTCATTTTCAAGTAGAAGAGAAACCATCTGGTACTGAAAGCAAATAGTCTCAGATCACTGCAAAGACAATCCCAGTGTTTCATTCCAACTGAAACTTAGAGAAATTTGAATAAAAAAAGGTAAATCTTTGATCATTAGATTACTATTCAAGTTATCAGGCATAATTTTAATGGGGAGGAATTTTCTCTCAGTCATGAAATAATCTATTGATACTATGGGAGTAACTTAAGACAAGCAACCATTTCTAGCAGCCTATTGAGAGGTGACCCAGAAAGTCACCTTCATGTGGAGGCAAGTAGCAAGGGTGGGTGTGGAGATTAATGCCCTCATCAAGAACCATGACTGAGTATAGGGTGAAGTGTGAGACACAAAAAGACCATGCTTTTCCCTCGAAGATCTTACAACAAAGTAGGAGAAATACACCCCAAAAAAGCACTAAAAGCTATGCTGAAAGGCATGAAGAAGCTCTCCACAGAGAAGAATGAAAGGAAGGAACACTTCATCATCTGGGCAGCCAAAGATGCTGTCTTGGCCTGGAAATGAAGACTCACCTCACATGACTACTAAATGTCAGTAAATTTTCACAATCATAGCTCCTAAAACGTTAAACCACTTTTCAGATTTGCCTCTTTTTGGTCATAATGATTTTTTTAATCTAAAAAGCACACTAATTAAATATGCTCTAAGAAGTAATTCTGTGAAATTATAGTTTCAGGCAAAGATTCCTATGTTTACTCAACATAAACGTCTGTAGTCAATGGCTCTCATATGAAACAAAATGAATTGCATTCCATATTGAGAAGAACTCAAAACATTTCCCCTGAGTGTATAAATTGAGTGAATGGGATGAAAGGTTTGGATTTTCTTGACCCTTCATAGAAAATGTGTACGTGTACTGGTCCCATAGGAGTCAGTCTTAAGTTTATCTGTGCCGTAGGCTTTCCCTGTGCTACACTTTTAGTTTTTAGGGACATTCTGAGTACAAGATAACTGTGGTCCTCATTAAGTTTGAAAAATGAAGTAACAATATAGCCAAAAATATCTACATTCTAGCATGATTCCCTCATACACATTCATCCTCAAAACTCACCATTATGTCTTAATCCTGTTTAGAATAAAGGATAAATGTTCAGTACATTGCATTTTATACACAGTCTATATTTCTTTACTTGAAAACTTAGGTTTTGCTTATATGAACTTCTTTTTATTGTTTTTTTCCTAAATGTTTATATGTATAAAATTTGTTCTAATATCTTATACTGCAATAGAATGCATCATAATCTTTCCCATTCATAATAAAGGCATTTTTTTAATTCAACAACTTTTCACTTAGTAGCATTGTTTTCAGGAAAAAAAAATATAAAATTTTTAAGGAAAGAATAAGCATGCATATTTGAGTTAAGTCCTAGAACATGCTTTGGAGGAAGCCAGGCAAATAAAGGATTCAAATGCCCTCAGAGAAGTAATAGAATAAGAAGAAAATTTAGAGGAGTGATATTAGCTTAGGTAAAGGGGGAGGAAATAAGGAATGATTTTACTTAAAACACAGAGAAAGGCAGGTCTGATTATTATTTCTGAGGGTATAATTTCACAATTCCAAGTATTGAATATTTTTGAAAGGCAAGCTTCTAAAGATCATTTAAAAAACCAATACAGTAAGTGATTGCTTTATGGAGATAAAAATTGTCCACAAACAGAGGGAAAGCCAGAGAGAAGAGAACTGGCCTAACATCTCATTGTTACAAAGTGGGCATCTGTGCTCAGGGAGACATTTACAGGGACAGAATTCTGCACAGATTTTACTTTATCAGCTTTGTTGGAAGTGAAGGTGATTTGTTATAGAGAAATACTGGGTGATTTAAAAAGTAGCTCTAGAAATGATAAAGTCACCAATGTTGAAGATACATATGAATAGTCTGAATAAAATTATATTTAAGGAAAATATGGGTATAAATTACTACTCTGACACTTACCCATATGCTGCTGTATACTATTTCTACTTTATTTTGATATGATTTGATTTGATTTGATGTATTGTTTCATGAGTTTCTCTGTCCATCAAGACATTCAGTTTCTCTGGGCTAGGTATTATACTATCAAGCCACACTCTTTGCCCAGCACATGGTTATTAGTACCTTACAGTAATTCATATTTGTTGAATTAAATTACACTTGCATACATGGAAGTCATGAATGTAAAGCAGGCAAACCAGAGTGGTCTTGGCGACCGCCTTTTCACCATTCATCATGCCTAAAGTCACAACTGACAAGACATCAGCAGATTCTGACTTCCACTCAAGTTCCTGCCTGGAAGGTGGTTGGCCGGGCAGCAGGGAGCACAGCTGACTGACCCATATTGGATTCCAACCTGGAACATTAGCCTTGTTAACACAACAGTGACCAATTAAGATCGCCCAGCCGTGAGCTCATCTTCACACTGGACGGGAGAAACTGCACCATCAAGTGTCTTTGTCTGTGTGCAGTCTTGACTAATGGCCCGTTCCTTCCAGTGGGGAAGAATTTTCCTATGTGATTTTTCACACTTCTAGCAAACACAAAAAACTAATTGCTAGTTACAAATAAAAAGAAAGCTGACTGAGGTTTCAGCACTGACATAACATTTCCATACACATTTTTGAAAGAAATCACCATCTTTATGCCTTCTTGAAATCTATTCTTTCTCATCTTTGAAAAACACTAAAGATAAAATGAAAAGTTTAGGAATAGTACCCTCATACTTAGACTTCAGAGTGAAGAAAGGGACCAAGAGGTCCCTATTAATTGAAAACAAACAGAAAGCCTTGAGAACTTTATTTAACAAATTCATCTACTCACATTTCTTTCTTATCAATTGGCATAATTCTTATGGCTCTACTTTTCAAGGAAAAAAGATAATTTGGAAATAACATTATCATTTATGAGTCAGCTCAATAAACTGGGCATCTTGGGATCCAGTGTTGGAAAGGACCTAAAAGATAGTCACGTCCAACCCTCTCAGTCGAAGGTAAAAATTCAAGGTCATGCAAATAACTAAGGGGCAGAGATACTTTCAAAAAATCTAGCATCAGTCATATTATATAAAGAATCTGAATTACATAATCTAAACATGACTCTATCTCTGGGAGTTGAGTACATAATGAAAGACAAGAATTTCCCAACTAGTTCTATTACTAAATTTCAATTACTTTATTTCACTTTGGGGGGAATTCTAAATATTTACTGATTATCTGCTATGTGCTAGGCTGCTGGCCAAACTCTCAAACAGTTACTATACACGAGACCCTTTGAAATACCTATTTTGGTTTTATTTAGGCACGAAAGAGCAAAATCAAAGTGTAAAAATATTGTATATATGATAGGAATCCCTGAACTACAACCCCATCGGCAGAAGGAGCCATGCTGCTTCTCTGAGAGTAGGGGGTGAAAGGTGAGAGATGAATTAATGACCATGGGTGGGACTGAGTCAAGATTTCTACTGCCCACATTACTTTTGTGTAAACACAGTGTTTTCAATACATTAAAAAACTGGTTATATATAATTTCAGGTTCATGGATATAAAAAGAAATAAAATAATATTCTATGTCTGCCCTAAAACAAACCCTTACTATCAAGATTCTTGAAATAGTTTCTAAAAGGTATCTCCCATCAAAATCTATGAAGAGTTTGAGATTTTACACTATGTACAGGTAACAAGTTAGCTTACCATGGTTTCATGAATTATAGCAGTAGACATGAGATTGTTGGGCCAGAGACAGATTATTAATACTTTATTACTCACAGCACAGCAAGCAACATATTTGTGGTGGTTTCTTGTGAATCCAAATTATACAGGGTCCTGAAGATAGGCCCCAATGAATGTCTGAACTTATTCAGGTTGAATGTCTGAACCTGTATAATGATGGGTTGCATTATATAGGCGAGAACCCCCTGAACTTTAGAGAAACTGAATCTTTCATACTAGACAGTAGGCTCTCATGTTTTCCTCTGCAGAATGGTATTATCTCTTTATTCCAAAGCTTTTCTCCATAGAAGTATCCTTAGGAAAATAATTCAATATAAAAGCAGTTGGTATCTTTAATTGGAAGGCAACATAAACCCAAGGGACACATGGGGGATTGCCAGGCAACGTCCCCTATATCCAGTCTCTGTTTTCTCTAATGCATCCTGCGATCTCTAGATTCATCTTCCTTAATCGCAACTGTGATCTCATCAGCTTTGTCTTTAATTGTTGTCTGTGTATTCTCATCTCTTGTAACATGAAGTCAAACATTTTAGCCTCACATTACAGGCTCTGTACAACCTGGCCTAGCCTCCCCCTGCAGACTTGACACTCACTGTTAACCTCTTTGCTCAAGGTCATGACTGAGCTCACCTTTCCGCAAACACAGGCAGCCTGATAGGTCTGGAAGGCCATTCCTCTCATTTATTTCTGTTAAAGTCCTGACTGTTCTCAGCATTCACACCTACTCCTTGGGGCTTTTCCTAAGGCAGCATTTCTCTCTTCTCCCCGTTCCCATGCTGCTAACTGCTTGCATCTTTATTTTAGATCTTCCTTCAGTGGGATATGAATCACTGCTTCTTGTGCATATATCATTTTCCTTGCCAAACTGCAATAATCCCAGAGGGCAGGAGGATTATTTCATTTCTTATCCCTCAGGATACAAAACATGGCATGCAATACACTTCCTTTTGTCCTGTTAATTGGATTGAATTTTGTGCCAGTGCTCCCCAAAATCCAAAAAGGTTAGATGCAGAGCTAAAGGGCTTTTTTCCTACTCAGCATCTTCTGCCTGGAAGGAGCCTCTCCACAATCATCTCACTTTGTGCCATTTTAGTTATTCTTAGCTCCTGGCTGCTTCATCCCTCCTCATTTCCTTTGTCCCTCCTAGAACCCTGAAAGGCTCATCAGGATTATAAGCAGAATGATGGCCATGCTATTTTCTCTTTCCCTCATTTAATTCCACTTTCAGTAACTACGTAATTATCAGTCTGGTCCCTTCCCTAATATTCTGTGCTTCATGGCTGAGTATGCGCATTTGTATCCTCTCATCAGCAAGCAGGAAAGAACGAAGGAGCTGCCAGTCTTTGCTCAACCCTGTAGTTCTACTCTCAGGTAGAGTGTCACAGAGTCTAGGGTGATGTGAAGACAGTTCCTGTAAACCCTTGCAAAGTTCCATAGGTTCTTAACGCACCATATGCATATAAGCCAGGAGTGAGCAACCAACCAGACTCTCCACCTCGTCCTCTGTCTAGGTGTCCTCACTTGGTCTGCCATCTAGGTGTCCCTAGCGGGAACCATATAGGAAAACCCAACCCTTAGAAGATACGACAGTTACGGCTGCCATAGTCTCTACCAGTGGCCATTACCTGACCCAGAGGGAGATGTCAGCCCGAGGGCTGTGTACTCACACATTGTTCTAGCAATTTTTTTCTTATTCAGAATCTTGCTAGGCCTATTTTTATCACTAATAATTTTTTTAATCAGTTCACTTTTGGGGACTAAATCTAATTTCTGATTTTGTGCTTGACTCCAGGGAACACCAGCCTCACCAGGCGTCCATCAACAGCCATTGACATGCACAGGGTGAGAAGAGTGTCCTAAAAAATGGCTGGAATTAAGTCAGTAACCGAGGTTTAGAAATATTCTATGTAAGTCTCAGCACCAGTCACTGCCCTGAGTAGGGTGATGCTTTGATCAAATTAAGAGAAGAAACCCAGCCACAAGCTCTTAGGTTTGGAAAGTTCTGCCCAGTCTTGCCCCAACACAAAATCCACAGGGAAAGAGAGAAAAATAATATATTAGTCATTTTTTTCTTATTTATATTAACATAACTTTGGTTTTCAGTAGGAACAGGAGATAATAGGAGAGAGCAGAAAAAGAGTCTGTGACTCCCGCAGAAGGAACCAGAAGCCTTTAGCATTGAGTAAACACTATGCAAGCTTTTGCTGGAGCCTGAAACAGAAGCCTTGCTAACCCCTCGTGAACCCTGTTCTACTAACTAGAGTTAGGTCAAAGACTGACAGCTTATTTTTATTCATTCAAGTAACTCAGAAGATCTCCAGAGCAAATTACCCCAGTAGAAATTTAATAAGGTCAATTTCAAAGAAGAGCTTAGGGGAGTTGCTGGCACAAAGCTCCTGTCTGGTTTTCCAGGACAATTCAGCACCTTTGTGAACATTATTTGTGCACTAGAATCTGTGGTCTCTGCTGTACACAATGCCTCATTGTGGCCACTTCTGGGCAGGGAGCATTACCTGGGGAAATGCATCTGGGTCCCCTCTGATTCTTAGCCAGGTCATATTAAATCTTTTAAAAAGATGTTTTGAAAGAAGAGATCATAAAGGGACAATATACAAATAAGCAAAGCCTTTCTATGCTAACCTACTTCCAAGATAAACTTTAATAAATTGACTCATGTATCTTCAAGGCAAGGACCTAGAAGAATAGAAATTCATATGTGGCTCTTTCCAGATTTGCACTCTTATGAGAATTAAGGCAAGGATGATTAGAATTAGTATAATTGCCCCAGAAATCATGTGGTTTTATTCCAGATTATGTTTCCTCTTCTCAAAAACCTAAGTCTGTAAATAATCTTTAGATAATCAGAACGTGATAGAATAGAACCCCTAACACCAGAGAACCTACTTTACCTCCTGATCTCCCTTGACGATGCATGTAATTAGCAGAGAGGTGTTCAAAAGTGTTTTGGTCATTAAGAAGCAAGAAAAAGAATTGTATATGTTTATTCCTATATCTAAACCCAAATCTCATCAAATCCAAATAAACAAGAGCCTCCATAGCTGACCACTTCCCTACATGGACCACCTCCTTAGATTGACCTAATTTTCATGGACCAAAGTGCACCACAGGGACGTATCAGTGCAGTAGGCCTACTTCCTTATGTTGACCACCTCTATATGTTGACCAGATTGTTATAGTCCCTTGGGTGGTCAATTTACAGAGGTTCTACTGCATGCACTCATAGATTATAAGATCTATGAGACTATAAGATCATACCCTTATAGATTATTGTGAAAGAAAAATAAATACAGGAAAAAATATTCCAAGGAAGGAAGAGAAGGGAATTTTTGCCCCATTCAAAGCCTTTTTGCTTTTTTCTTTTTACCACTGCATTTTATCATAGCGTGACTTGCTATGTGATTCAACTACATCAGGCCTTCCCACCTTGTAGAGATGGAATATGGTGACGGAAAGAAATCTAGGCAACATCCCTCAGAGAACCACACATTCTTCTTGGCTTAGATTATATACAAGCCTCTTTTTCTCAAGCTATGAATCTGTTATTTATTTTACATGTTATCTTTCTGGCTCAAAGTGATCTCATTCCAAACCCTCTCCTCATACCTCTAGGTTGACCCTTATGTATTAACATATCCAATGTCATTTTTACGAACCGTAGGGTATCACCACCATTTATGTCTGTCTGATTCCTCCTCTTTACAGAAAAACTATGGCAGAAAGGTAGGCAGTGGTAGTAAGAGTGTCTGAGAAGAGAAACCTTTTGTTTCTCAGAAAAAAACTATGAAAAATATGACACAAAAGCTTTATGAAAAGTCTAACAATTCCTGTTGCGGTCATTGATACTTAGGAAATAAAAAGCCATGTGCCCAAAGATAGGCCAACAAACATAGCAGCAGGAAGAAGCAAATAACATGGCATCCGTGTGATTTTTATTTTCCTGTTAAAGAGACGAGAACATTGCTCTGTGAGTGTGCGTGTATGTGCGTATGTGTGTGCATGCATGTGTGCATGTGCACGCATGTATATGTGTAGGTGTGCATGGGCGCATGTACACATCTGTGATTGTACATGAACAGAGATACCCCAGAGGAGGAAAGGACAAATCAGATCTATGGTTGAAATATCATGATGTCTGTCCCTACCCAGTTCCATGGACTGTGCATGAGCCTCTAGAATAGTAACCTGGTTCTTCGTTGTTTTAGGTCACATTGCATCAAAGCAAAACTCATTACAGGGATTTAGGTGGATATGAATTTTTATTGGGGGATAAAATTGTAGATATTTATTATGTAAAGCACCGTGTTTTGAAGTATATGTATGCAAGCACTATGGAAATTTAAATCTAAATAATTAACATAGGCATTACCTCATTTAGTTATGACTTTTGTGGTGAGAACCTAATATTCACTCTCTAAGCATTTTTCAAGCATACAGTATGTTATCATTAACCATAATCACCAGGCTGTACAATAGATCTCCTAAACTTATTTTCCTATTTCACCATAAGTTTGCATTCTTGGGCTGGCATTTCTCTAGACCTCACCCCAAACTGTCCCAGCTTCGGTAACCACCATCCTACTCTCTCTGGGGGATCCACTTTTAAGATTCCACATCTAAGTGAGATTATGCAGTATTTGTCTTTCTGAACCTGATTTATTTTGCATAAAGTCTTCCAGTTTCCTCTATGTTGTCCCAAGTGACATAATTGTTTTCTTTTTTATGGATGGATAGTATTCCATTGTGCGTATAAACCATATTTTCTTTATCTAATCCTCCATCTATTGATGAACACTTAGCTTGATTCCATGTCTTGGCTATTGTGAATATTGCTGCAATGAATGTGAGTGCATATTCTCTCTTCACATACTGATTTCATTTCCTTTGAATATGTACCTACTTGTGCGATTGCTGGATCATATGGTAGTTTTATTTTTAATATTTTGAGAAGCCCCCGTACAGCTTTCCACAGTGGCTGTACTAATTTGCATTCCAACCAGCAGTGCAGGTGTATAGGATTGACTGAGAGAGTGCTCTACGAAAAGACCTCTATGGTCTTAATGTGGAAGGTAGGAATCCTCTTGAAAAGACAGCAAGTGCCATCTATTAAACACAGATCTGCAGCAGCGGGGAGAAGGATACCACCAGTAGGGGGGTCTGCGTGGGGCACAAACAGGATCTACTGCATACAACGAACCACCTGATGGACTTCTAGAACACCATGCCAGGGCTCCGCCCAGCAGATTGTGTTGGCAAATCTGAAGTATGAGCTGGGCATCTGTATCTTCGAAATGTTTCATACACAGTTCTGAGGAGATGGAGAAGGTGAACCACTGCCTTTAAGAGGTCGGAGTTAGAGCCAGAGGCTGAAGGACGGTTTTCATAAAGCATCAGTGAAGACTCTGAGCATAAGCATCATTATCTTATGGCCTAGAAAACAAAATCCAGCTCAAAATGGGCAAAGGAGCACATGCATCCATTTCCGTGCCAGAGCACGGTGCTACAGGGTCTGAGAACTGCCGCGCGCCTGCAGTGGTACCTCAGAGCCTTGGGGAGAAGCAGCATCCCCATGGAAGGTGCTGGCAAGAGCCCCAGAGTCAAGACCCCTCCTCACAGTGACCTTGCCTGCGGCTTCCTAGAAGCAGCACAGGAGGAAAAAATACACAAGGACTCACTCCTATACACAAAGACGACATCCCCAGGGCCTTCCAGAAATAACTAGTGAGAATGTGAATCACGCAAAAAAAGGCTATACCACATTATAATTTGAAAATTAAGGTTATTGTGCCTCTATTTTTATCTATAGATTGATAAATTTTGAGCTACTTTTGGTTTTGCAATATTTAGGATAGCAAAATAAACAAAAAAGTTCCGAAGTCTAGAGGGAATGGTTGTATATATTATGACAAGTTTCTACAATGGACACTATGCAACCAGCAAAAATCATGTATACAAACATAGTGACTATAAGTAATAACAACATATTTAAAATTTAAAAATTCATAAGAGAGATTTTGTGTTCTTCCTCCCACCAAAAAAAATATGTAAGGTAATGCATGTGTTAATTAACTCAGTTTAGCACAATGCATACATATACGAAAACCTCATCTTATACATGAAGAATATATATATATATATGGTTTATTAATTTAAAAAATAAAATATGCTAAGCATTAAAAACACCAAGCTGTACAATATGTGCATTAATACACATGTATTTATTTACACAGGAACATCTTCCGTGTACACTGCTGAAGTGTAAAACAACATACAATTGTCTGTAACACATGTCTAAGTGTGAATATCATCCCTGGAAAAGTGAATAAATTTTCTCTTTCTTATGCTTTCTACATTTAAATTGTATTTTAACAACTTTCAAAAATAATTAAAAATAAACAAAACAATAAAACAAAGCTTATATAAATTCTTCCATAAGTAAATTAGTCATTTATCTTGTAGCTCAGCCAGGATGAGCATAGCTTGTCTTGATAATGTCACCAAAATTAAGCTGTGGTAGATGCATGCAACCCTTCATTGCAAAGAGAAAGTAGCTGGCTGGCCCCTGAACACCTTAGTAAGCAGTCAAGGCCACAGCTCTTCTTCCCTGGGATTATTTCCTAGTATACAGCAGATGGGGGACTTCTTTGAGTAAAACTGGAAAGTAGGGATCCTCTCAAACTACACAGAAGAAATGGGGAGTTTGGAAAGTTAATTAGCCCGCCCACTCTCTTTCTGTCACTTAAGTCTTTCTTTGGACAGGTAATTTTGATAGAAACAAATAAAGGTTGGCCTACATGAGCTCAGTTAATTTTATTTGTATAGAACAGATAAGAGTGACATATTCATTCCCCCAAATAAAGACAAAATAGTCAAAGATTCCAGAGAAGAAAAGAAAAGCAACTAACAAAGATTAAGAGTAAGAATAACGTTGGGTTTCTCATCACAAACAGTGGCAACTGAAAGACAATAAAACAATGAATTCCCTTTACATTTCTACAAGAAAATTGTTTTCAACCTAGAATCATAGAGACACAGGACAACTGATCAAATATGAGGGTAGAATAAACCTATTTTAAAATACGCCAACAATCTTGAAAATATTATCTCCCATGCATGATCTCTCAGAATGCTATTAGATGTGCTTCATCAAAATGTAGGAATAATCCAGAAAAGAGAAAGACATGGGAATAAAAAAACCAGGAATCCAATAAAGAGAGCAGTCAAAGAAAAGACAAAGTCATCCCAGTGCTTGGCCAGGCCTGGCAAGTAAAGAATTCCGATGCAGCAGGAGGGCAAAGGGCTGAAGGGGCTGATTGTCCAGAACTAAAAAGCAGCTGATAAGCCATCTGAGAGGTTGGATTGCATAGAAAACATTTCAGATTTCCTAGAGCCTGCATAAAGCATAACTATTCAAAGATAATTAAATAAGTATTAACAGATAGTCTCTAGGTAAATATAGAAAGTAGCTCTGGGAATAAAACATAATTAGAGAATATTATTTTGCTCAAAGGAAAGCATGTTTATATTGTAACAAGAAAAAATATGTGTGGGTTTTACTGAATTTTATTTAAAGAATGATGGTAAGGAAAGACAGCCGTCAATAAGTCCAAGTCCTAACCTTTCAAAATAGGAAATTAAATCAGAATGTCTAAGAAACTGATGAATCAACAAACAATGGTACTTACATCTTTAGAACTCAGTATGGAAGGAAGGACTAAAGAATCTTTGTGGGAAGTCATTTAGGGATCTGAAGGGAACAGGAGACTAGTGTTTTTAAGCTGTTTTCCACAATATTTTGATACAAATAAACATTAATTTAAAATTAAGACCTCTTTCAGTGCTCACCTCTATGAAACCTTTAAAGCAGTGAAAGTGCCATATTTGCTTACCACTTTAGTCCAAACTTAAAATTTGAAGTTCCTCCCTGAGATTTCTTTCATGAAGTACAGCTACATTCCTGTCCCACCGAATTGAATTTATTCGGTAGCTTAAAAACACCAGCAAGACACAAAGCCCAGGGCAAGCATATTATATTTTTAAAAAACAATACACTAATATGCTTTCTTTGTCAGTAATGTATTTGATGAATTATTCATAATTCACCAAATAAACTTAGACATTAAGAAGCTTTTGCCCTCATGGCCCATATAACTATAAATAATTGTTTATAATTTTAAAACCCTAAGAAAATTGATATTTTAAATGGAAATTAACCACTGCTGTTTTGAAAGATGTTGGTATCTGACTGAGAATATATAAATAGCACATAGTACTAACATTTCCTAAACATATAATACTTCCCAAGCTCACGTTAAAATTTAGCTATAGGAAGGGCTGGGCATAGTGGCTCTCAACTATAATCCCAGCACTCTGAGTGGCCAAGGCAGGTGGATTGCTGGACCTCAGGAGTTTGAGACCAGCCTGAACAAGAGCAGGATCCCATGTCTAAAAATAGCTGGCAGGCTATTTTGTGGCAGGAGCCTGTAGTCCCAGCTACTCAGGAGACTGATGTAAGAGGATCCCTTAAGCCCAGGGGTTTGAGATTGCTATGAGCTATGAGGTCATAGTACTCTACTCAGGGCAAAAGTGAGACTGTCTCAAAAAAAAAAAAAAAAATATAGCTATAAGTTAAGATACAATTCCCCTATCTTGTTTCATCTTCATTAAATAAACAAATTGGCTCATTTGTGTTGAGATTTAAAGGTGTATTGTAGAAATCAGAAGTAAACCCTGCATAAAAGCAGGGAACATTCAAAATTTCCTTCTCAGGGGGTCCGTTTACAATTGAGAATTTTACCATAAATACAAACGAAAACTGTTTGAAGTATCTAGAAAACTAAATAGAGGTGTATCACAAAGCTATATACATTTTTATTTTATGAGAATTTTGAGAATATTCAAGGGATAGTATTCACGATATGTGATTTTGCCAGAAGTTCTAACTTCAAGATAAAGTCTTTGTGCAGGACACAGCTCTACTTTACAAGAGTTTCTTGAATATTACATTATAAGACCTATCTCCCCTGCAAAATTTTCTACTTTTGTAATTATTCTATCAGTGTAAATATCTCTATCTGCCAATTTATTTGATAAAGTATAAAAAAAAACCATAAACATTTATGTTTTCTTTTATTATGTGTATCACTTGTCTTAAAAGTAGCAAGTCCTCCTCATATTCATCCAACAAAATATGTGGCATAAAAACAGCCAAGTGGAGTAATCTACCACTTTCGAATTATTGTCTGTAGAATACAAAAATGTTCCATAATTTCTGTCTTCAAGTGAGTATATATACATATATATCAATTTTATATTACCAAAAATGACAGAAAACCACAACTGACAAGACAGAAGCTTATATTACTTTGCATAAGAGAATTTACAAATAGGCAGCCCAGAGCTAGGAAGGAGGATTGTCCAGCCCAGCAGACACACTGCTCTACCATTTCTCAGTTGAATAAAATTGCTGCAAGAGCTCCAGCAGTCACATCACATTTCATTTAATAGATAGAGAAAAGGAGCAAAAAAATGGGCAGAGTCATTCTCAGAATCTGCCATGTAACATTTCTGCTTACATAAACACACCAAATACAAAGAAGGCTAAAAACACAGTCTGCGATTTCAGTGATCTGTGTTCAGTGAATAGCCATGATTCCCTTTCTTAGGGATGGGGAAAGGAATATTATAAAAGACAGGTTGCCACCACTGCCACAACCGGCATGCTTAGATGCTTCTCTAAACTCTATCAGACAACAGTAATCATTGAAAGCTCCTGCAGCATACTTACAGACATGTCACTAGCATATACTTTTTTTTTCCTTACTAGCATAGACTTTCATGAGATTTTCTTCAATGACATCTTTTTTGTCACTTACCAAGTGGTAACTTCCAACTAGGCTAAAAGTAGATATTCATTGGCAAGTTTCAATTTATCACAGTGAATTTTATCTTCAAAAGTAATGGAGGGCAGCACTTGTGGCTCAAGGAGGTGGCAGGTTCAAACCGGACCCTGGCCAAAAAAAAAAAAAAAAAAAGAAAAGAAAGAAAAAATCTTTGTAACTTTGCATGGATAATATAACCATGTTATAAAATTTCACTGTATAAAATACCTGGAGAAAAATATGTGATGTAGTTTTATGTTTGGGTTTGTTTTACTTTGCTTTGCTATAAAATATAAATATGATTGTATTTTCTCATCTCCAAGTGACTTTGTGTGAGTTTCCTCACGTTGCTTGCTGTCTACAGAGAGTAACGGGAGCAGGAATGCGTGGGCTGGAGAATGCCCCTGAGCTCCGCCTGACATTTTTAACAAGTTCAATTTGTATGTGCTCTGCTGGGTACCTGCTAAGACAAACTCAGCAGCTGTGTGGAGGTTTGACTCCTCAAGACTTCTAATACAACTACAGTCTTCATAATTCAGCAATGGTCAGCCTTAATTCAGATCAGCCTCAAAACTATTCTGGGTGGCAAAAAGGCATAACCTAACACACTGGTAATTTCCAACATGTAAAAATTGGTACATCACCTATTTTAGAAAATGTAAATTTATATTAAGGCTTTAAAATAGTTGAAAAATGAATTTTTAAACAATTAAACCAGACATTATAGACATTCTAAAGCATCTAAGATTCTGGGAAGTCTATTTAAGTAATTCCATAGTTGGAGATAATAGGAACTGCATAACCATTAAAGTTTCCCTTGGCTTGTCATGATTTCCTCTATTTGCACACCAATCCTGGACAGCACTATAGCCCCTATTTTTATACTTCTATTTCTTTTTTTTTTAAAGCAAATAAATATTGTGAAGCCAAGAGATGTCACACAGTTTTCCCAGCGTCACTCACAGAGCGGCCGCGTGGGCAGCAAAGCAGAGCATAAACTCCTGCTCCCTGCTGCCCGCCATCGAGCTACCAAAATCATCTCAGCACTTTGCAAACATGCAGTCCTCGGTTTTCATAATCATGAGTATTTATGACTGCCAACAGAAAGCTTGTCTTAGTGGTTTTGCACTTGAAAGAAACAATCTTGAATAGTGGTCTTGGTATGAAAAGAAAAGCTCATTGTTAGTTAAGAGCTCTCTGCCATGTTCTACTCCAGATGAGTTGACTGGGGCGGGGGTGGAGGAACAGCCTCAGCAACAGTGAACCATAAAATGAAGACTCTAGTGTATCTGTGACGAAATTTTTACAAGACAAGCTAAATGTGTTTTTGTTGTCATTGTCTCATTGCCACTGCTGCTCACCTGAATGTCACCTCTGGTGCTCTTGGTGGCAGGCTGCCGAGTCAGTGCATTATTGCAGCTCTGCTAAGCTGGATGTGAAGTGTCGGAGGTAAAGATGGTTGTGCCCAGAGTGCTCTGAGGAGAAAACAGGTTGAAGGAAACTTTGTTTACTTCCAGCAGCCACATGAGTGCCCATGTAGCCTGGGAGTGAAAAGGACCCTAGTTCTTTTGTTAAAGCTAAACTATTTTTGGTTTTCTTTTGCTCTATTTGCTCTGTGGACATTTCAAGTTGATAAAGTTTGTCTTCAATACATCCTAATTCCTCTAAGATAATCTGATTACTTCTCTCCTTCCTTCTTGGAGAGTATTTTCCTATGCACAAACCAAATCAAAAGAAAGGTATTCATTAAATATAATAATACTAACATGTGAGTACATTAATACTCTATGTATGACCTTCATAATTACTAATTTTTAAAAGGAGATAAATCAAAAGAAGGGAAAAAGTAATATTTATTAACAACTGTGTACCACACACACACATGATCTCATACAAATTTTAAAGCATATTTAAAGCTATCATCAGCCCCATTAGCCCAGAAAATTGAAATTTAAAGAGCTTAAATATTGGCAGTGACCATGCTCAGTGGCTCAGTGGGTAGGGCGCTAGCCACATATACTGAGGCTGACGGAATCAAACCCAGCCTGGGCCTGCTAAAACAACAATGACAACTGCAACAAGAACAATGACAAACAAATATATATATAGCCAGGCAATGTTTTGGCCACCTGTAGTTCCAGATACTTGGGAGGCGGAGGCAAGAGAATTGCTTAAGCCCAAGAGTTTGAGGTTGCTGTGAGCTGTGACGCCACGGCACTCTACCAAGGGTGACAGACTAAGACTCTGTCTCAAAACAAACAAACAAACAAACAAAAAAAGGAGCTTAACTGTTATCATTACATATAGTCTTCACCTTAGGAAGTAAATAGAGGAATCTATGCTTTTGACTCCAAACTGGTGCTATGACACATCATTAGTATTAATTCCCTCTGGGGGGAAAAAATGAGAGAGAAGAGAGATTTGAACTAAACCATTCTAAACTGCCATTTATCTCTAGAAAACATAAATTCTCTGCCTTCACTGTCAAATATGGTAGCCATAGCCACATGAGGCTATTTAAAGTAACTTGGCTACTGCAATGAATTTTACCATTACAGACCATTTTCATGTTCACTTACAAATTTTGATTGTACAACAGTTGACAATTTCAACAGAATGAAAGTAAAATATATTCTTAACTTCAGTTTTAAAGATCTGTAGCAAGGCTGGGTGTGGTGGATCACACCTATAATCCTAGAATTCTGGGAAGCCAACCAGGCTGATTACCGGAGCTCACAAGTTTGATACCAGCCTGAGCCAGAGTGAGACCCCACCTCTAAAAATAGCCAGGCATTGTGGCAAGCACCTGTAGTCCCAGGTACTTGGGAGGCTGAGGCAAGAGAATCACTGGAGTCCAAGAGTTTGAGGTTGCTGTGAGCTGTGATGCTGCAGCACTCTACCGAGGGCAACAAAATGAGACTCAGTCTCAAAAAATAAATAAATAAATAAAAGTAAAAAATAAAGATCTGTAGCAACATCAAAATGAAAACAAGTTGTATATGTGTGTGTCAGAGAGAGAGAGAGAGAGAGAGAGAGAAATGTGCTTCCTTGAAGGAGAAGAAGGATGAGTTAAAGGAGAGGAAAAAGGAAGATCCAGAAGAGACTTTCAAACCACAACAAGGGCAGGTGCCAGAGGCATTGTCTTGGATGAAGGTAGTGATGCAAGATCTTGCAAGGAAATACTTCCTTTTAAAAATAAGCTGTGTAAAAAAAGAGTTCCAAAGATAAACTCCAAGTACTTCCACTTCTAGCCAAGATGAAGTAACATAGACCAAGTCATCCTTTTTCCAGAAACAACCAAAAATAAGTAAGTTTAAAACCAGACAAAATATATGAAGCCGTGGATTTATAAGACACTGGCATCATCTGACAAAGGAGAATAATCCCTGAAAGATGGGGAAAAGACTAAGGAGAGCCTACCATTGCCCAGGGTACAGGTTGAAAAAGCTTCCAGGTCATGGGTCAAGAAAGGGGAAACTAAGAAGAACATACCATAAGTTGAGGAGATAGAGGTGAAAGTTATAAGAGAACAAAGCTGCCAGAATTTGCAAAGCAGAGTATCAGAGGGGAGAAAACAGGTCTGGTCTGCTACAAGAATTCAGCAGAAAACCTTTCAGAACATGCTTATGAGGAACCTTCCTGAAGCTGAGCTATCCCTTTCTCTGAACAGCCTTATAGAGTAACTGATGGGAGTGAGGCAGGAGTCTCAGGAGCAATACTTCATCCTAATGCGGTAGAACTCTGAAGAACATTATTCACCTCACAGCTTCCTGCCTGGTTGCTTGAAGCCTGGTGGGGTTGCACTGTACCATTGGCCCTTCCCTCTGCCCAATCTTGCCCCCTCCCCTTACTAAGTGTCTTACACAGAGAATCCAACCTGTGAGCAAAGGATACAACACCAGGATGGCAACTGGCTTCAATCCAGCTTCAGCAACCGTGTGGCTGGTGATACCATTTAGTGAGAAGGGAATTACTTTGGGAAAATAGGGGATTGTGTGCATGAATGTGAAGGGTGTATATAAAGGGCTGGATTATGGTAGGTCTGAAATGCCTATTGCAGATCAAAATGGAGATGTGAAGACAACTGTGTGATTCTGGACCTCAAGGGAGAAATAAGAGCCAGAGATAAAAGGACAAACATCATGAGCATCAGGCAGGGGTTAAAGCTGTGGGACTGGTCCTAACCTGCTGAACACACTAGAGGTCACACAGCTATCATAACTTATTTTATTTTAAAAAAAAAAAAAAAAGAGTACCTGGATATGTGAGCTTGAAAACACTGAGTATTCTATCCCTTGTAGGGGATTCACACTTCCTGTTTATTATTAAGGCAATGAAATTGAAAACCTCTAAAATAAAGAAATCTATTAGTTTGGTTTCACCTGGCATCCTCATTTATGTCATATAAGATTTTAAAAGAGAACATCTATTAAAATTTTTCTTCTTAAATCACAATTGGAAGTTGTTGATTTAAACTCAAATCTAACCTAGAATTTTTATCCCTAACCAGATAGGCAGTATAAAAAATTAGAAAACTACATTTTAAAATTGCACATTTGCCTATACAACATTGAACAATACAGGGGTTGAGACACTGACCCCCTCACCCGCCGGACACACACACACAGTAGAAAATGTGCATATAACTTTTGAATTCCCCAAAGTTAAGTATTAGCAGCCTGCTGTTGTCCAAAAGGGTCACTAATAACATAAACAGTCAATTAGCACACATATGGTGTGTGTGTTATATACTGTGTGCTTACAATAAATTTAGCTAAAGAAAAGAAAATGTCATTAAGAAAATCATAAAGAGAAAATCCATTCACTATTCATTAAGTGGAAGTAGATGTTCACAAGGGTCTTTCTTCATCCTCATCACCTTCACATTGAGAAGAAAATGGAGGAGGAGGAAGGGGGTGGGTTTGCTGTCTCAGGGGCAGCATAGGCAGGAGAAAATCCATGTATATGTGGACCATGTAACTCAAACATGTGTTGTTCAAGAGCAACTATATCCACATGAGACTATGCTTCCTAATCTGTACTTCAGAAAACTAAAGCTGTAATTCCCCAACTTTGTTATCTGTTGACTTTGCTTTTCCTCTATTCTCCTTGACACAGCTAAGGCAGGTTGTGTGTCTGAAAATGAAAGACAGAATAAGAGTAAGCCACAGATAAATACTAAGATTTAGTGGGCAGAGCTCTGTTCTAGGAGCCCTAGTGCCCAGGAGTGCTGCCTCTGACAGGTGTGACTCACAGCTCTGAACCTCAGTTCACTCAGCACAGTAAGAGGAAGCATATGAACGTGAAGGTTCCATATGTAAAACTATATGCAAGGAAATAAACAACAGTGAGGAATAAAGAGAGAAAAATACACTTTACAGCTTTGTATTGAATAACGTCTAAATAACAACGCGTTGTTCATTGGACATGTTGAAGAATATCTAGACCTTCTGTCTATAGCACTTAGTGGATATTTTATCAATATGTCTAAAGAGATAGAAAGAGTAGAGGAAATTTCTTGATTTGTATCTCATTCATTGTGAGTAGGCAACTTTTTTTTAAGTTTACTGGATAAAATAAAATTTGCAGGTCTATAGATTTGCATCCTCTCCCATGTTACAAGGAAGAGGTGAGAGTTACCTATGATTGGTTTCCATTTTAACCTTATTGCTTTTCAGAGCTCTGAAGACACCTATATTTCTTGCTAAATATATTCTCAAACTTGAAGTTAATAAAATAATTTTCCTTAAGCTTCAATAGTTTACCGGGGGGGCCTAGCATTTAATAGTAAATATACTATAATAGTAACTATGCTGTAATGTCAAGAAGGAGTAATATTTAAGAAATGTGGAGAACAAACATAAAAAATAAATTCCTTATCAACTATCATAGGATAGCTAATTTTAAACCTGGAACCCCTGAGAGCCACTGAAAGGATATTTATTGAAATGAGACATTTTCTGAATAGAATTCATCATTCCAGGAAAAAGTAACTTTAAAGAAAAGCATCCCCAAATCCTCATGTATCTTCTTTAAACTAACAAAGCAAGGTATGCGCAGGGCTTTCCCACATCACTTCATTGTTATACTTCTGTGATTAGATGGACAGCCTCACATAATATATAAAGTATGTCAAGCAAATGAAAGGTACAAGAGCTGCAGCCCTTGTCTATGCAACACAGATACTAAAGAGAAACTTTGTTCGTAAGCTGACAAGAAACAAATAATAAAGTTTGGCGGATGTTTCCTGATGCCATGACTATTAAGAGGCATAGGTGTAGGTGTTGGTGTTTATTTTGTTCTAAACTGACACAATCAGTCGTCCAAAAGACACTTCCTCTTTAGAAAACCATTATATTCTGGCACCATGCTGCTTCAGCCAAAGAGAAATAAATGGTTTGAAGAATAACAATTAAGAGGAAATTTATACTACCCAAGAAGGGAAATTCCCAAGCACCCCCAGTCTAAGAGATTTCCAACAGATTTCTTCCTTGAGGGAGAATAATTATAAATGGAGAACAATTCTTAAATCTCAGGTCAGAGTTCCTTTTGCAAATAGGGAATTGGAGAATTCTGGGAGACACTCAGAGAGAAGCTAATCTACGCTGCACTTCCAGTTAAAACGGAGAAAGCATTCTCAGCTACTGAACTAATACAGATGTCAGTGGTGGAACAAAATGAAAAAATGGCCTCGATCCCAGAGTGAGGCTACACATATCTCTGGAGAACAAAAGTCCAGAGGCCTCAGACATCAATTGAAGAAAGAGGGTTTAGAAGCAGAGGCTTGCCAAGCCTGAGATGGTCCTGAGAGGATACTTAGCAGGCATCAAGGGAAAATCAAATATTCTGCATATCCATTTCATAGGCAGGCTTTGTAAAACATCTCATAAGCCAATAAATTTACCATTAGGATATTAAGAGAAAGTATTCTAACTGGAAGCAATGACATTTTTAAACATGTATGCTTGCATTTTCAATGTTTTCTTTCCATAATTTATAAGCAAAGAGGGCTAGCATACAAAAGCTTTCTGTTAAGTCTTACATTGTAATGGCAAAATAATTTCTGAAGAAAATAAAAAACCACTTCTGCTAGGCTTAACTGAGTCTCAAATTCAATCACATTTCAGAATTCTGTGACATTCACAGAACCATGAAGAGAAAATGTCTTACGTGGTTGGGGTAGAGGGTCATACAATTTTACATATAGAATAGTACATAGAAGATATTCCAATACTTCTCTGCTTATATCTTGGTTAAAGCCTCTGACATAGCACGTCGCTAGAGAAAATAAAAGCTGCAGGTAGTTCTCCACTGAAGCACCGGAGCTGAGCAGCAATTTAATAAGCCAGCGCATCAGAGAACGAAAGAATATATTCTGATAAAAGGAATCAACCTTCCAAGTCTAGGAGAAGTTTTCAGATGGAAAGCATTTTTCACCAGAAACTAATATTAAGTTAGAAAAGATCTCCAATACCTGTCATTCATCTGTGCTTAGGGAAAAAATAAAAAGCTAGTAATAAAAGTGGGAGAGACTGTGCCACGTGCAGATGGTGGCGTGGCTCACTATGCTTTGCTGAAGGAGGCCCCTGCAGCATTGGCAGGAGGGCAGAGGGCCAATGAACCAGCATCCTAATGAGAAGCAGCACCGCGGGAGGCCGTTCTCCGAAAGCTTTGAAAATACCAAACACACACACAAGAAAATAATGCTATGAGCATTTCCTTATTTGTGTAGGGTACTTTAAACAAATCACCTCATTTGAGCTTTTAAAAAAATCAGATAAAAGGAGGCTACCATTTCCCGCATGCTGATAAAGAAACATTTATCCAACATCATACAATTCCTAAAGTTGAAGCACAGAGTATTGGTGTATTCAGAATCTAAGAATATGGAACACTTCAAAAGCACACATTTCTTTATACTAAGCTACATATAGATATCAAATATTAACCTCTGGAAGGTCTTTCTCAATTACCAAGATTAAATTGCTGTAATTACATCTGTAGGGAGGAATGCCTTTTTCCTGGGGGTCCGTGGGGAGGTGTCTTCCCTAGGCACCATCAAGCCTCTGTCAGCCCTTTGCTCCTCTTGGGCAGGTGACAGACTGATGACTGGAAAGCAGGATGGCACGTAGGAAGCTGTGGTTTTCTCCTGTTCAGCCATATGGTCAGAGCTACTTCAGGAGAAGGCTGTCTTGCATTACAGCATGGCCTATTCTGGCTGGAGACATCTGTCTTATGCTGGCTTTTGGTTAACAGATCAAGTGACTCTCTGGCTAAGCTATCTCTGCAACTTTGACTCTATTATTAATAAAAGAAGTATCTTGCATACTGTTTTTACTCTTTGCCTTAATTTTCAAGATGACAGTGAAGAAGCGTGCTATTTATTGGCAATCCACTCAGAAATACTAGTGCTACAACAATAATTTCATTCTAAATTTAATGACATTAAAATTTGAGGTGCTGATGTCAAATTCTAGAATTGAGGAATCTGGCCCAAACTTTGAGTAGAAAAGCTCATTAGCACATATTTTTAAATCTCCTTAAGAGGCTAAGAAAGTTAACAAAACAGTGAAGAATTACCTAGAAGCTCAGGAAGATGAGCCCAGAAGTTTGGACTTGCTTTCCTTGAAGATTCCAAATGAAATGTCAGAGAAGATAAGAAATTTAATTGTGCCTTTTGAAGGCTTTCTCAGAACAAAGGTTTCAAAATTAGAGTCAAAATCTTTAAGAATTTGAGAAAGGGAACAAATACTGTGCCCTAGGAGTAAGTATAAATCATAAATAGTTAGGCTTCTGCACAGCTCGCATCTGAGATTCAAATCATTTATTTCAATTCTAGAAATGAAATTAATTCTACATTGATAGAACCACTATGAAGCAAGAACTGGGAAGAACCAAATATTAATCTCCTCTGCAGAGAGACGACAACATATTAGATTATTTCTACAAATAATTTTGCAACTGGAAGTCCTAACACAATAGAAAATAACATGGCATAAATTGACAGAAAGATAAAAATAGGAAAATAAACAAAACATGAATTGACAATTAACAAAAGAACATTGCTGAATGGCCCATACATATGGAAATACACTAAAGAGCTCCATTATATGGTGGCTCCTGTGGCTCAAAGGAGTAGGGCACTGACCCCATAAGCCCTAGGGGGTGGGTTCAAACCCAGCCCCAGCCAAAAATGGCAAAATAAATAAGTAAATAAAAATAAAATGTGATTTTAAAAAAAAGATCTCCATTATGAAAACATACTCAAAGTTTCTAGTATATGGAGAAATATGAATTAAAAATAAGATATATTCATTCATTGGCTTGGTATACATTTTAAAAGACTATCATTTCTCTTATTGGCAGGGATTTAGGAAAATCATTAAAGTATAAGAAACTTAAGGTAAAATGTAGCTTATACAACCTATTCTGGAAAATAATCTTTCAACAACTATTAAAACTGAAAATGCATTTACTGGTTGCTCCAGTCACTTATGGACTATTCTACAAAAATAAAAATATCAGTACATAAGAACAGATTTTATTAGTATTTATTCCTGTACTATTCTTAGTGCCAAGAGTAAAAATAATAATAATCTCTAGTCAATGGAATGCTGTATTGATTTACATAAGCTGAAAAGTCATTTTCCAGAATTCCCTCCCCAGTATGGTTGCACATTAGAGCAGCCATAAAGTTGGGTCATTTTATGGTTTACTTTACCAAGTAAATATAATTCCATTAAACTCAAACTTAGATTATATTAGTCACAAGATAAAACCAGCCAAGACTTGAAAGGCAAAAGTGGAGCAGTAGCCATTACATGCTGAGGTTGGTCTAAGCAGCCAGATACCACTACAATTCATTGCCCCATTCTAGCCTGTACGCCCAGTGGAGTTATCTACAAGTTCACTTTGCTTGCCTGGGGCAGCTGCCAGACACGCTTCAGCTTCTCTGACTCCTGAGACAGGCTTTGTGCAACTCCACGGCAAAGGTCATCAGCCTTTTCTTCTAGGTCAAACATATAACCAGAGTTAGAGGCAGCAAAAGGCAGATATGGGTTGCAATTCCACCTCGGAGGTCCTATTTGGTCTTTACAGTGTACAACGCTCCTTACTCACCCCTGCTTCACTGCCAGCTTTTTGTCTAACTACCGGCCCCCTGGCCTACAGGAACTTATGTCTCATACCACATGCAGAGGTCCCAGCCCTCCATTGACATCTTCACAGCTTCCACAAATACACTGGGCCTGATCACTAGAATAAATCCCTTTCTATATCACTTATGGCTGTTCTGCTTCTGATCAAACTTTAACTCATGCCTAACTGATATGATCTCCAGAAATAGAAAACTGGCTAAAGAACTTAGAAGCAGGTAAAAATAATGACCACCAGAGAAACATTAAGCTTGTGCAAAATTTTGTATAGAAAAATATATAAAGAAATTAAGTTTCATAAGAAAAATTATATACAGAAGTTGAATTATTTTTTCCTATGTTTCAATGGTAATCTTGTACCTATTCATCCATGTAAACCAGTATCTGAGGACACTCCTCAAAGGGATGAGATGGTGAATTATCCAATATCTCCTGTCTCTTTTTTTAAAATTACCTTCATCTGGAACCCTAAAAACTCATCTACTGGAGGAAAATTTCAGGTTTGGTATGATTTAATAGTGTATAATTTGCAGATGTTTTTGCAAAAAATAATACAAAATTGAGACTGGGAATAAAAGTATATGTATTTGGAAAAATAAATCAGAAAAAAATTATACATTTCTAAAAGCTGACAATCATTACAAAATGAAAAAAATGAGATTTTTATTAATTAAGTACCTTACATATTTTTAGGTTATGTTTTTTAATACATGCTCTGGGCCAGGAGCAGTGGCTCACACCAGTAATCCTAGCACTCTGGAAGGCTGAAGCAGGTGGATTATCTGAGCTCACAAGTTCAAGAGCAACACCCCATCTCTAAAAAATAGCTGGGCACTGTGGTGAGTGCCTGTATTTCCAGCTCCTTGGGAGGCTGAAATAGACAATCACTGGAGCCCAAGATTTGAGGTTGTTCTGAGCTATGATGCTATGGCAATCTATCAAGGGCGACAAAGTGAAACAAAGTTTTATATACATATATATTCATTCTCATATACATTTTTCTCAATTTTATATATATATATATATATATATTCATGCTCTGGCTACCTCTTCATATACATCAATTTAATATGTGCTTTACTAAGAAAAAGAAGATAAGTCAGCTTTTTCTCTAGCACGCTTGAGGAAAATCCATTATTATTGATAATTCAGCTTCACAATTTGTTATGTCATGTAAATTTTTTAAATTGTCAAAATTGGGGAATCATGATCAAGTTTCTTTTGCAGATGAGCAAATAAGATTTAAAAATTTGTATAAACTATCATATTTCAGAGCACGTCAAGTTTTGTGGTGCTATAACTACTCAAATGCTCTTTGAGTTGGCAGTGCTCAGAACCAGTTTGTTGTTGACAGTCATTGAGTCTGTCGGCTCAGTGGGGCGCAGAAGAATTCTTGGAAGCCACTCCCTCACCTGAACAGCTAAGAAACACCTGTGCCCAATGTGACGACAAACCAAATAAATATAATTCCATTAAACTCCAACACTCAAATGTATCCTCAACTTCCGCTCAGGGTGATAAGAAATGCCCATGGTGACTCTAATAGATGTGACCAAATGGGGCGCAGAAAATAGAGCCTGTGGTGTTTCCAAGTACTCTAACATTTCCCTTGAAATTGACTGTGGACATACAGTTCCTGAAGCTTCAGTTTTGTCAACTTTATGGTAAATTATGGTGAAACTTCTGCCAAATATCAGCAAGTTTTTGGTGATAAAACTGAGACTCAATCCAAGCAACTTAACTTCTATTTCACCATGGGGGTGCCAAAAATACCTATACAAATTTTAAGAAAGGAAAACACTATATTAAAATTGTTAATATTCAAGGCATGTTTGACATTTGCAATTGCAAGAGAGACAATATACAAGAGGGTAAATGGTATCGATATATATCGAGTTTTTTAATTTTAATACAGTTTTTCTTAGTCCTTTTTCTAAAGTCTCAAGGAAAGCAAGCAATTTCTTCAATATATGAGTCCTTTTCTCTATCAGTCCTAAGTGTGTAAAATATTGGCATTTTAGGATTTCAGAAATAAATATTAGAAGCAGCATACTGTAACAAAAATACAGGCTAGACAAAAAAATTGATATTAGAAATTTTGGACTTATGAGTCATGCTGCCTCTGATTAACTTTGGTCAAGTCAGTTTCTTTGGGCTTTACTTCTCCTCCTTAGAGTATTACTAAACTCTTTTTCTCAGCCTAAAACATACCCACGTGAATTGCATCACTCCATAGTGAAAGTTTTTATAGTTTCTTATTTACCTCCCTGATTCTAATCTGTCCACCTTACAATTTGTTGCACACCTCCCATTCCCAAGTAGTATTCCTGAAATTCCCTTTAATTATCTCATCCTACAATATAACTGTATTACTTTAATTCTTCCATGCTACAATATTAAGAAATTCTACAATTCAGGAATTTTCTGTTGAGCTTCCATTGTTTTGTGCTTACAACATATTTTACATATGATTTATTCAATATATGATTTCCAGGAATATGAACACATGGAAAATATCTCAAGGTCATATCTGTTATGACAGCAGAGCCTGCTCCGTCTTGGCAAATGCAAAACTGTCTCTGTTTTAGTCCATTAATTGTTGCACTTGAAGCTAATAATAAAAAGCCTGTTTTTCTTTTATTTACAATGTAGCCGTTGCACAAAACAACTCACAGGAACACAATTTGCTTTTCCCAAATTGCCCTGGGTGATGGCATCTTAATTAGACGAAGCAAGCAGATTGCTGTTTAAAATAAAATGAAAACCGGAACATCTAGGAAGTAAACAGCTTCTAATCTTCCACCACTGCCAGCTACAAGGATATCACTGCTTCACACTTAGACGCATCACAAAGAAAGCTACAACCAATAACCATTCTTAGAATTGCACTCTCTGGCTACATGTAAGTTAACTAATGTTATCATGATGTTCCTCTGTGGTACAGGATATGAATATTACAGGGTTTCTGTTCAAAGCTTTATGGCAACCTGGCAATCAATTCACATAATGGAAAAGTGGTTCATTTGATTAATTAGCACAGAAATTCATTATCAATTTGTCTAGATTTTAATTTTCCACTGAAGAAGCATTCATGTAATAAGATTTGAAAAAAAAAAAAAAGATTGACCTCAGCATTTGCTAGTTACTATTGAAATAATAGTCTTATTTAATAGACTAAATAGACTAGTTCTGACCTTCAAATACCAAAACAAAAGAAGTAGTGACTTTGTCAAATGTAAATAAACTCTGTATCCTGTTTAATCCACATCTCAGATTTGAGTATACTCAGGTTGCAGATTAACATAAATGGGTCAGTAATCTCTATTGTTCTCAACTTATGTTTTATATAAACATGTTGAAAATATTAATGTGACAGGAGCTAATTATGTTAAGGAGAAAAAGACACATGATTCATGTAATCACTGTGGCAGTTAAAGGTACAAAATTCAAAGATCTAGATATTCAACTTTCAACTCTTAATTCTGTTTTATTCTAAATGTGGAAGAAAAAAGAAAGATTGCCGACCTAAATTAAATTTTTTCAAGGTAGACTATATGCCAAAGAATGCCATTCACCAGCTTCTAGTTAATAATAACCTTTAAAGAAAAAACTTAGAGTTTAATAGTTTCAACATAATAGTGTAATTAGCAAATTGAAGTTCAAGATAATAAGCCAAGAATCAAATTATTAATCTAACCTTTAATTACTATAACCAATTTGGTAACTAAATTTTGGCTCAGGCAATTAAGACTTAGATTAATAACTCGGGCAGCGCCTGTGGCTCAATGAGTAGGGCGCCGGCCCCATATACCAAGGGTGGTGGGTTCAAACCCAGCCCCGGCCAAACTGCAACAAAAACTAGCTGGACATTATGGCATGCACCTGTAGTCCCAGCTACTGGGGAGGCTGAGGCAAGAGAATTGCCTAAGCCCAGGAGTTGGAGGTTGCTGTGAGCTATGTGATGTCAGGGCACTCTACTGAGTGCGACAAAGTGAGACTCTTGTCCCTGCAAAAAGAAATAACGTAGTATCTAAAAGAGAACTTTAAAAGATTTAATCATAAAGCATGTAAAAACAAAAATGTCATGAGTCTAAAAATGTAATTTGCAAAATCAGATTACTCTGTAAAAAGTTCAATGACCACCAATCTGTTTAGTTTCTTTTCAGGATTTTGAAGTTACCTTCCTTTGTGTAGGATGACAACGAATATAATTGTGAGAAGTGGTCGACAATTATGTCTTTGGACAGATTTTTTTCTCATTATATTTTCAGTCAAACAAAGGTAGATGGGGAAATATTTCCTGGCCCCAACTTTTTATGTTTTACAATATGCAGTACTCAATTTTACAGGCATATTTAACACCTGGCTTATGTGAAATAAGCTAGACTCTTACTTATACATGCCGGGAGACCCTCTATCCCTGCTGTGAAAGCTCTGCCCCTCTTTTCCTCTGCTGCCCTCCCATGTAACCCCACCTCATGGGGAAAACAACGCTTCTGCATGTTTTCAGTTAAGAAGTCACTTTCATAGTCCTTCCTTACTTTTAGATCCAATCATACACACATTCTGCCTCTTTTTTGGACCTACCCCAACTCTCTTTATGTCTGTAGCCTTTGTCTGTTTCTTATCACTTTCTCTTCTTGCATCTTTCCTTCCCCTTTTACGTTCTGATTCTTGGCATTCCTGGAAATCAAATGTTGAGATGATCCTCTCATTAAACTGACAAACGAGTGAGACTCAAAAAAGAAAAGGCAGAACAGTTTTCCTGATCCCCTCATTTATTCCAGCTGCTATGGATATGAATAAGTCAACTAGAAGCACTTTTTCTCTCACTCTTCTTGACATCTTAATTAAACAATAATTTTTCAAAGTCTACTAAAGTGCAGTAAGTTTGTTTTATGAAATGCCAGCCAAATATGTTTTGGTGGTGTGTTCTCCCACAAGCTTTTCTTTCAAGAAATAAGATACAAGCTGAGGAGAGGGATAGTCTATGCCTTTCCTGGAGCAGAGTCTTTAGTAGGTATTTGATAAAGCTTGAAGGTTCTGCTGAAAATATAAATGTTTTAGAATGTCTCACTAAAGAGCATCTTCTTTGTGTTTCTTTTATTTCACCATCTAATCACTATTTGTCAGCTGGTATAATTTATAAAATGTATGTTTTATTAATTTGGGGGAGAAAGAATCTTGTAGTTCAATGACTTTCAATTTCTTAATGTATCAATTAAGAAAAAAGAGACCCTAGAAAGAGTCAGTGTTTTCATTCTTTCTTCTAAGCTGTCAGATAATTATTGGGCACCAAGTACATGACAAGTACTGTGTTTGTTGCTGGTAATATAAATATGAATGAGACAATGTACTTGTCCTGAAGAAGTTCATAGCCTCTGGGAAAGATTGACCTTGACTCTATTTATCCCCTCTGTATGAAGTGATAGTGGGCCCAGCAGACACACATGAGCCACTTCTCCCTGAAGGGAGGTGCAGGATGTCAGGCTGGTGGATATTCTGCCTGTACTGTTGTAAAGTCACACCATTTGGGCCCAGCACTGTCTCAAATTGATCAAAGCATTCATTCTGATTGGGTGGTGTGCCTCACCCTTCCTGTTATCAAACATTTTGATCCTCACCCAAGACACCGGAGAATTCTTCAGAGAAAGTAATTCCTGACCTGAATCTTGAAAGGTGTTCATAAGCAGACCAGATAAAAATACAAATTCAGTCTAAGAAAATGGGACCAGTAAAGGTACTAAAGTCAGAAATCTCAGAAAGTATAAGTAGTTTGTTGTGGATAAATTACGCTGGGTGTTGGAAATGTGATATTTAGGGTAGTCTTTCAGTATAAGGACTTTTATCACTTCTCAGTTCTGGATATCCTTAGTTTCTCTTTCTCTTTAAAACTCAAATTTTTCTATAGCATCTAAATCTACATTCTATTTTTCTGAACCGACTTTTATATGAGGTATGACAATTAAGTTCAAGAACTCCTACTTGAAAAAGTGCTACATATGTAGTGTAGTGTTGACTATGACAACAGTCATCTTCAGAGTACTCCCATTGAGAAGCTATTTACCAAGACCAGCACCTAGTCCACCCTTCAAAGCGATTTTGTAACTCTTTTTCTAGGAATGTCCATCAGATGGACATCAGATGTCCTGAATGTTACCAAAGTGTCTTCATTTCAATATTTCCTTTATCTCAAGTAAAGAAAAAGTAACTAGGGGCCAGATCAGGTGAGTAGGGAGTGTGTTCCTTGCTATATCGAAGTTATGAAACCTTACCAAGTTCTTTGTACTATGCCTCTAACATAACCTCATGGTGGCAAATTTACAAACTTGTATTTTACGTTTTTATATTTTACCTTATTAAGCTGTATTCTAGATAATTTTCAAAGTTCTCCATTATAACTTTTCTTCACTGTCTCAAGTATAATATTTATTGTGGTTTCCATTTTAATTATTTTTTCATTACATAACTCTAATCGATTCACGACTCAGTAGTACTTGTTTCTGTTTCAGTACTCCCTATTTTTGTTTTACATATACTATTTTCTCCTTTATTTCTTCAAGGATTTTAAACATGTTTATTTAAAGTATTTTCTAGATTATTTGTACTTTCGTGTGATATATTTTCAAGAGTGAATTATTTTCTTCTGTTTCTTTTTTTAAATTTTTATGTGTTCATTTGCAATGGGAAGGAATCCACATCACGGAATTGGATTTCCTAAGATTTCTTTGTATTAGTAATTTTTGTTGCTGTATTTATTTTCCATAGATTTATTTTTTCTTTCTCACTGTCGCTTCTCCTTTCCTCCTGGGCAATATTTAGGTAGTCACAGCTCATCACCTGGAGATCCACAAATCAAAAACATATTTTATGTCTTCTCAGAAATTTTACATCTTAAGAACTGGAGCCAATATACAGTATTTGACTGGCTGTTCATTAAGCTGTGTGTGTGTGTGTGTGTGTGTGTGTGCCATCTCCTTTCACATCCATGAGAAAGTTTCTGGATACAACCTTAAACATAAAATAGGGATCATACAGGTTTCATACAGAGATAGGGAAATACAGTCTCTTCTTTAGTCTACTACACTCTACACTTCTACACTCTACTCTTCCCTAAGAGACTGAAATGCAGAACTCCATTGCTGATTTCAGGAGCCAGTACCCTGTGAGGCCTTAGTCCCACCTTGATACCATTGGCTTGGCCATTTCTTATGAAAGACTTTTATATTTTTTAAATAAGAATATATATTTTTCATTATAATAAAAATAATTGTATGTGATTTGTACATGTTGGAAATGAAAGAGGAAAATTGAGAGCAGCCAGATTTTTAAGATAACAAAGCTAGCCAGGGACAGAGCCAAACAGACACAAATATGGTTTTCTCATGCTTAATTAAACACCCCACATTACTAGTCCCTCAGCAGTTTCACTCTTATGTTCCCCATTGGTTTGTCTATAATTTGTTCACTTTTTCCCAAAGCTTGTCATCAACATGAGCTGAGTATAAGCCTAGGCATTTTTAGAACATACTCTCTTATAATTTACAAACTTCAAAATATTTAATCAGGAACACAGTATTCCTATAGAGTCTAAATAGCAAAATACTTTCCTTGAGAATTCCTCTCAGTAAATATTTTCAGTATAAAAAGTTGCACAGGGTATCACTGACTTTTTAAAAGTTTTTAGTAGTAAATAGCAACAAATAATAAAAATAATGATAATTGGAAGACTAGGACTAATTACTGATGTTTGTTGGAGAAGGCAGGTATATGGATAGTTGTTGGATTCTGTTGTAAAATAAACAATTTGACTGAACTTTGAACTTGAGTCATGAAAAGGAAACTCTAAATCCTGGAAATTTCCAGAGTTCTATTAGTATCTTGGTTATCAGTGCTAATGAGATACCTCCTGGTGGGCTTCTGGATAGCTTCAGAATAAGGGCCGGTCATGTCAAAAAAACAGTCATGTGATAAAAGGGTTAGAACTCTGAGCCACGTGATAGCCCAAACCTACAATCCCTGGAGAGGGCAGGGGGAGCTAGATACTGTGTTCAGGTATGTGCCCAGTAACTCAGTCAGTCATACCTATGTTATGAAACCCCATGAAAATCTCTAGACACCAAAGTTCAATGGAACATTTTGGTTGGTGAACACACTGAGTGCCAAGGTGGTGACATACCCTGACTCCATGAGGAGAAAACACAGAAGAAGATCTGCATTTTTTCCCCGATTTCGTTTTATACATCTCTTCATTTGCTCGGTCATTCTGATTTATATACTTTGTAACAAAACTGTAATTTTAAGTATAGTCCTTCTCTGAGTTTTGGGAGTTATTCCAGTGAATTATCACACCTAGCAGACCTTGGTTCAAATGTATAGAATCTGACATATTTAAGAATTGATTTTCAGTACTAGTTAGCTCTGAAACAGTTGGAGTTGAAGCAGAATAGCTTCTTATAGTTAATCAAACATGATTACTATTTCTTTTTTTTACAGTTTTTTTGGCCGGGGCTGGGTTTGGACCTGCTACCTCCAGCATATGGGGCCAGTGCCCTACTCCTTTGAGCCACAGGTGCTGCCCATGATTACTATTTTATAGTGTATTTTATGAAACCTAATTTTATAAAACCTGATTTGAACACTTTAAAACAAATAACAAAAGGCAAGGAAGCACGGTTCCCAAATTGCAGGCGCTGACTGCCCCCTGCTGACATTGTTGTAGCAACCACTAATATGTGAGTCTAAAAGCCGATGAACTCTCAGTTTTTGAATTCACTGAGTCTGGAAAATTGAAACTCTCTGTGAAGCTTGTTCCCAGCATTGACTTAATTCAATGACCCAATCCTTAATATTTAAAGGCTACTGGAATCTTTCAGATATTAATAGATTAAGCAACAAAGAGGCAGCTACTCATCAGTAAATGATGTCTTAGGTCTGCATCAGTCTCCATCACCTTCTCTTGGGTAAGACATTGCAGGCCTGCGTTTCTTTACATGTGCTCTCAGGGAAGCCATGTTAACACAACAACCCCACCTTTCCTCATCTGTAAATGGAAATCATTTTACAAAATGATCTCTGAGTTCTCCATTTAACAGGTTGTGAATTTTCAAGTAGGAAAGAATCAAGGGACTTAATGTTATTAAACAAAACAAATATATAATATTACACTGGCAGATAAAAATTCCTAAGTTTTCAGTTCTGAGATTTTAGGACCTCGTCTGTTTTCTGAATTTTGAAACAAGGTTTTTTCCAGTGAGCTTCAGAAATAACACTCTTCAAGGATACAGAACCACAAGTTGACGTGCTTAGGGAGAAGGACTAGGGCCTGGTACTTGATCCACCTGCTAATGTGATACTCAGTACTAAAAGGTTCGGCAACTCTAATTCAAGCCCTATGAAGAGCTGGCATGATGGTTCCAAGATAAATAATGGAGGCATACTGGATACATGATGGGAGGTCGGTGATGGGCATAATGTTGGCACTGTTCAGAAACCCAGGTAGTACCAGTGTTGGAGAAATCTGTCCCACAAAAAGATGGAGCAGTCCTTGGAGGGGGTCTGGGAAGCATCTCATATTAGAACCTGATTTAGAAACTACAAGACAAATAACATTAATCTAAGAGTAACACATGTTTTCCAGTTTCTTAGGTGGCAAAACTAAAGCCTTTGCCAATTGAAAGGATTTCTCAGTGTTTAACAGTAATCCTACAGGGTCCAAGAAGGGAGAAGCCCTACCTGTTGTTTGGAAAAGAAGGTAGGCTCTGAGCTTTGAGCACTGAGACCCAATGCAATAGCTCAGAGTGTCAACAAGGGTGCATCAGGCATCATTTTGGTGTGCGGGAGTCAGTGTGAGGTATTGTGCCCTAAATCACCTGAAGAAGGTGAGGAGGGGCAGCCAGTTTTGATGCCTCCAGTTAGAATTGGACTAAAAGCTTCAGGTGGGTTGAATCTGTGAGAAGAGAGGTTAGTGGACTGAGCAAGGTGAGATGGGGAAGGAAGAGGGAGAGAAACTAAAGGGCAGAGACCAAGAACCCCTGGCAGGCTGTGTCTAGTAACACCTCAGTGTACATCTGTCCAGAAAACTCCGATAAGGTTGACTTGTTGGATTTCAAACTGTCTTTTTTAAAATGTCTTTAAAATAATTATACATTTTCTTTTAAATATTATGTTGGCATAAAATGGGAACTTGTTAGGTTGCTACCTATTGTTAGGTGCTAAACAATGGGGAGGAGGAAGGAATTATGCCCAAAATAGTGCGTTATGCATTCCTATGGAGGCACCACAATGAAATCCAAAAATAGCCTTACTTAGCACCACAAATCTGATACCATGTGTGTCAAATCTCAGCTTTGACACTTAATGGGTTTCAGAAGCATCTCAGTTTGTCAGCTATAAGTCAGATATCATGCAGACTTCTTGGAATTCTGGAATAGTTTTAGGATTTAAAAATATACACACATAGTACACAAAGGCACATCTTTTTGTGTTTAGAAAAGAGTTTCCCTGACAGCAACCACATGGCTCATTAAAAATGTTCTAGTCAGTTCAGATTTCAAATCTCATTACTGCTGTGACAGTCACCTAGCGTGTGTTACAAATGAATATACATGCACAACACAAGCTGTTGGTTGGAAAGCACAAAAAATACACACAGTCACTCCCTAAAATCCAAGTGTACAGGTGGAAGTATAAAACACCAGTGACGTACAGAGAGAAGGAGAGGGATAGAGCACTGGATCACTAGAGTAAAAAAAAGTACAAGTTTACATTTGTTGCAGGTGCACCAAAAATATAAGATCAAACATATTTTTTAAAAATCAGAAAATTAAAAAAAAAAGCTTTGTGCAGTGGCAGTATCATAGCCATTGAGGTTTATCCGAGGTGCGACTATTGCTAATTGAAAACTTTCCCCAATACCCCACAGTGACAACTTGCAATGTAGTCGGCACTGGCAATTTTTGACAGCCTCTACGAAGACTGAATAAATGAAAAAAAAATCAGAAAATTATTAGAAGTGTTTAAAACATTATAAAAAAAATAGATGCTTCTGTGAAATAGTTCATTTTTCAGCAGCTAGATCTAGGATAAAACATAACTTTTACTTTTCACAAGAAGTAAACATCACGTAAGTACAACTAAGCATACACAACTTAAGAATTGAAACCGAAGAGGTACCAAATTGAGAACATGCAAGGGGGGCAGTTACCCTGACATAAATGCTGATAAAAACACCTGGATCAGTTGAAAATGCTGAACCTAAAATTTTAGGATTGAATCAGTGATGACAGCAGGTTCTGGAATAGCTTCAGAAAAGCACCCCAGGCCCCAGCAAAAGCAAACACAGGTGCTATTGGGCTGTAAGCACCTCAGTTTAGTCAAATGGGTTTTCTATATAGAAATACCAGCAAAATATATACAGTAATTCCCCCCTTATCCACTGTTTCACCTTCACTTTTGTGGTTTCAGTTATCTGCAGTCAAATATGGAAGGAAAATATTAAATGAAAATATCCAGAAATAAGTTCATAAGTTTTTTTTTTCTTTTTTTAAATTTCAGATTAATATGAGGTACAAATGTTTAGGTTACATTTTTTTCATTTCTAAGGTAAATATCAAGTTGTAGTTGAGCCCTTCACCCAGGGAGTATGCTGAACACCCTCACACTGTACATATTAGGTGAGAATCTGTCAGTCACCCTTCCTCTTCCCCTTACCCCTTTTCCTCCTCTCCCCTCCCCCTCACTAGAATATACTTGTGTTTTTTTCTTTCCTGTGGGCGTGAGGTAGTTTACATATTGGTTTTATATTACATTGGATACTTTTTCCCCCCATTCTTGTGATACTTTACTAAGAAGGAAATGTTTCAATTCCATCCAGGTAAACATGAAAGATGTAAAATCTCCATCTGTTTTAATGACTGAATAGTATCCCATGGTATACATATACCACAGTTTGTTAATCCATTCATGGGTTGATGGGTACTTCAGTTGCTTGCAGGTCTTGTGAACTGAGCTGCAATAAACATTCTAATGCAAATGTCCTTGTGGTAAAATGATTTTTTTCTTTTGGGTAAATACCTAGCAATGTGATTGCAGGATCAAATGGAAGACCAACTTCTAGTTCTTTGAGAATTCTCCACACTTCTTTCTATAGAAGTTGCATTTGTTTGCAATCAAAGATATAAGGCTGGTTCAACATACATAAATGCATAAATGTAATTTACCACATCAATAAAAGCAAAGACAAAGACCAGATGATTCTCTCCATTCACACATTTTTAATTATGTGCCATTCTGAGTAGCGTGACGAAGTCTCATGCTATCCTGCTCCATCACTTCATTTCAATCATGTAGGCATTTTATCATTTCACATATCATATGAAGAAGGATGACTATGGGCAGTACTATAAGGTACCAAGAGAGAGAAAGACACTATATTTGGCTCAGCACCTGTAGCTCACTGGTTAGGGTGCTGGACACATACACCAAGGCTGGCAGGTTTGAACCTGGGCCAGGCCTGCTAAACAACATTAACAACTACAACAAAAAAATATCTGGGCATTGTAGCAGGCACCTGTAGTCCCAGCTACTTGGGAGGCTGAGGCAAGAGAATTGTTTAAGCCCAAGAGTTAAAGGTTGCTAGGAGCTGCAAGAGTGTCACATCGTGAGATTCTGTCTCAAAAAAAAAAAAAAAAGAAGAAGAAGAAGACACCATATCACATATTTTATTACAATATATTGTTATAATTGTTTTATTTTATTATTAGTTATTACTATTAATTTCTTACTGAGCCTAATTTATAAATTAAACTTTATTGTATGTGTGTATGTATAAGGAAAAGCATAGTTTGTATATACACAAAGAGTGCCAGAAAAAATATACACATTTTAAGAAAAGAAAAAACTTTATTAAAACTGTACTACTTAATCTGCACCAATAAGAAAAGATGTCTACAAGTCATGTTTGAGCATTTTTTGTAATTGCAGAAGTGAAATGTGACTTGAGTATTAAATAATTTTAATACAAGGTTTCCTTTCTCAAAATGTGCATATATGTTTGGCACCCTTTTATATATAGGGTCCAGTACTATCTGTGATTTAGGCATCCACTGGGAGTCTCAGAATGGACTGTACCTCTGTGGAAGAGGTATACTACTAGTAAATGTACTACTAGTAAACATGTATCAAAGGAAGTAACAGATGTACTTCAGGAGAAAGGAAAGTAACCCTAGATGGAAAGTCTGAGATGCATGATAGAATGTAGGCATGAAAAGTGATCAATCTGTGCTGTTGTTATTTAGAATAGGCTAAGTTATATTGCAGTAATGCATCAACCCCCAAAGCTCAGTGGCTTAACCTTATTATCAAGATCTGTTTCTCACTGAAACTACATGACTAAATACAGCCACAAAGAGAATCTGCTCTACTGAGTCACTGTGGGATCCAGGCTAACAGGGTTCCATCTCATGCAGCCACACATGGGACCAAGGCAGCCTTGAAGATGCCATGGATTAAAAAGAAAACACATGGGATATATGTAGATGTCCAAATGTCACCACTGCCACTCATAGCCCGTTGGCTGGAATCAGTTGAATAACTCTATCTAATGACAAGGGAAATTCTCCACTTGGAGGTGTTTTCCTCTGTGATTAGGATACAAGCCCTCCTGCCCCTATCTCAGGGTGTAAGCTGTTCCCTGGATCTCTGCCCTAGCCATTATACAAATCCCACAATGAGTATTTGCTTTGACTGGGCAGGGGTTGGCCTGTCACATAGCTTCTGCTATGGCCTCTGTTCTTCAGAGTGCTTATAAACCATGCAGGGGTATTTGCAAGCTGTATACCTCACAGCCCAGCCTTTCAGTAAAAGCAGAAACTGCCCAGACAAGTAATTAAACTGTTAGTTTAAAAGTAGGCTAGCTAAACTGTTTTTACTCCATCTTGTTCAGCATATTTCTCTGTTTTCCCCTTCTCTGGGGGTATTTTCCCTTGACAAGAATGAGGCCTTTGGTCCCCATTCTCCCTGCAATGTGGGGGGCCTGGATGGAAGCAAGAACTTGCCCTTTTTTCTGTCTGCCCTCAAATTGCAGTTAGGAGCATTAGCTCCCTCAGTTCTCAGGCCTTCTGACTTACACCATCACCTTTTGGGGTCTTTATCCTGCAGAAGGCAGCTGGTGGGACTTCTCAGGCTCCAAAATCACAAGAGCCAATTCCTAATAATGCATCTTTTTATATACATCCTATTGCTTCTGTTTCTCTGGAGAACCCTGACTAATATTGTACCAAACACTTGGTAGAAGTTCATGTAATTCTCTTGAATAAATCTGAATCTTCACAATGGTATAATGTACCCAAAGTTCTTTGTAACATTCATATTTTCCTAGGGAGTGGAAAATGAATCCTGCAAACCACTATCTAATCATCTTCTATGAGCACAAATCATGCCATCATTTTTCCCTTCATCCTCTTCCATGCCACTTGCTTCCTTTCCTGAGACTACAGCCTGCCCTTAAGTAGCAGTTGTCAGCATCAGGACGCTATGCATCTTTCCAACCTCATAGTCTTGGTATAGGCCGCCAAATCTTTGGCATTTAGTTTAACTAGAAAGAAAAGAGAGAAAGACCAATCCAGATGCTTTAAATGGAGATATGTAGAGATACTTTTCTTTTTTAATTTTTTCCAGAATATTTATTGAATACTTACACCTTGCTAGGCCCTGGGTAGGGAAGATATGCCTAGAGAGAGAAAAGACAGAGAAAGAGAGAATAAATCTTCACAACATCAAATCTGTACTGTAGAAACATAATTAATTTACTTTGAAGCTTGGCAAAGTTGAGCAATATGCCCAGTGGTTCAAATCCTTCTAATTTAGACCAAAGTCTGTGCTGTCAACAACAGTGAATCCTGAATCTTCAGCTCTAATGCTAGACTCTCCCTAGCATATTTCCTTATTTTCTCAAACCTGTCTCTAATCCTCTGGTTTTATTCCTTATTTTCATTTGTCTTCCCACCCTCATCTCTGTTTTCCAAGTTAAAAATTTACTATAATTTCTGACCTATGGACGAGACCAGCCCAGGAAGATTCTCCCAGGATGGCTCTCAACATTGGAGGGCAGAGGGTATTAAGAGAACTTAAGGATTTCCTTGTTGTAGGTGCAAAGTGTTGAAGGAAGGGAGGGAACATTAGTTAAAATAATGGCTTCTCAGTGTTATAAAAAAAAGGCACATTCCTAGAATTGAAGAGAAAGTAAAATTCTCAGTTCAGGGTCTTGATTACTAGCTGGTGTGAGGGTGGGTAGAGTTGGGATAAGGGAGGATTTGCAAGGTGATCTTGTGTGTTTGTTTGTTTTGTTTACTCACCATTATACTAATGATCTAACTCCCCTTAAGTCCCTAGCTTGGATGGCTCAGATAGACAAGGACAATGCTAATAGCATAGTCAGCCAGCACACCCTCCAGAGGTCTAGTCTTCTTGGAACCTGGCTATAAACTCCCCTGAAACTAAATAATGAAGAAAGAAAATGGAATTCCTGAACTGCCCCCAAAGACACTCATATAGTTCAGTAAAAGCAACAATAATAATAATAGCTAACATTTATTAAAGTGTTTCTCTGGGCCAAGCAATGTTCTAAATGTGAACTATGATAAAATCCTAAGGCTGCCCCTAAGCTGCTGACTGACTGCACCAGCTCTTGGCCAAGAGAATGATAAAGTAGATTAGACACGCTCATCATGCCTCCTCCCCTTCTTAGAGACATCCTGCGTGACTCCTTAACAGGCCAAGGGCTAATCAAGACCTACCTGCTGAGTGGCACCTGTGGCTCAAGGAGTAGGGCACTGGCCCCATATGCTGGAGGTGGTGGGTTCAAACCCAGCCCTGGCCAAAACATGCAAAAAAAAAAAAAAAGACCTACCTGCTGGTCCCAATACACATAACAAACCACTTGAGTCTGCCAGGTACTTTGTAATTAACAGCCCTTTATCTTAAGCATTCCTTTTCCTTAACTCCTGGACAGAGCCTAATTCTTTCAGCCAATTGTCAGATAAAGAATCTTTCTTTTTTTTTTTTTTTTTGAGACAGAGCCTCAAGCTATCCCCATGGGTAGAGTGCCGTGGCTTCACAACTCACAGCAACCTCCAACTCCTGGGCTCAAGCGAGTCTCCTGCCTCAGCCTCCCAAGTAGCTGGGACCACAGGCACCCACCACAACGCCCGGCTATTTTTTGGTTACAGCCATCATTGTTGTTTGGTGGGTCCGGGCTGGATTCGAACCTGCCACCTTAGGTGTATGTGGCTGGCGCCTTAGCCACTTGAGCCACAGATGCCGAGCCTAAAGAATCTTTCAACCTATAAGAGCCAGATGTCCCACCTTTTGGGGCCAAACCAATGTATTTTTTCACATATTGATTTATGACCTCACCCGTAATCCCTGTCTCCCTAAAATGTGTAAAACAAAGTGCAAACCCACCACCTCAAGTCCACTTGCTCAAGGCTTCTTGGATGTGGCTCCAGGTCATGGTCCCCGAATTTGGCTCAGAATAAACGTCTTTCAAATATTTTACTGAGTGTGACTTCTTTTCCACAGACATAAATAGGCCCTTTTGATAAATAATTTCTTGCAACATTTTATTTACCCCCATTTTTACAGATGAGGAAGCTGCAACACGGAGAAATTAAATAACTTCCCCAAGGCATGTTGTTTATTAATTGGGGAGCCAGATTTTCAAAGACAGTATAACTATAGAGCCTGGATTCTAAAAGCCTCATATTTCTTTAAGTGTAAATTTCATAGTGCTGTTTTTTTTTTTTTTAAGTAAAACTGTGGATATGTCAAAGCCAGAAAAGGAATTAAATAAAATAAGACATATGGTGTTTACAATTGTCAATTGTGAAAAGCAGTTGTTAGGAAAAAACATCAAAACTGGATATTAAGAAGCTAAGACCGTTAAGAGAAATTCTAGCAAATTCTGGCAAGAAAATTATTATATAATTTATAAATATATAAATATTATACATAATTTTTTTTAAAAACCTTAAAAATAAAGGAGGGCAGCAGAACAGAATAAAATAGGGCTAAGACTCCGGTCTCTTCTTAAATTAAGAACCTGCAGAGTAACAAACTAATGAGCTGGATTCCAATATCTTTCTTAGTTCTCTTGGAGCTATGTTCATTATTAACTCTGCTAAGAAGTGTTACTCATTTGAGTTTCTGAGGAACAATTTGTCCTAGAAGATCAAAATGTTTAAAAGCTATAATCTCGTTTCTTACCTGCAGTCAGTTAGTAACCTGGAAGGCAAAGGGAGTACAGATTCAATAAACAGACTTTGTTTATAAAAGCATAGCTGATCAATTCTGAGCATATATTTCTCCCAGGTAGGGTGAATCATAGTTAAAATTTTTCATTGAAAATGCTGCCACCATTTCCCTGAGATACTTGACAATACAAATCTTGGAGGAGATTATAAAAAGAGGCTGTCTATGTTGTAGGATTGTTGTAGTTACTACCATTTGTTATGGGCTAAACTGCATTTTCCCAAAATTCATATGTTGTAATCCTAACCCCAGTGTACTTGGTACTTTGACTGTACTTTAGACTTTAAAGAGGTAATTAGGGTAATGTGATGTCATACAAATGGGCCCTAATCTGATAAATTGGGTGTCCTTGTAGAAAGGGAAGACTAGGTCACAGACAACACGTGCAAAGAAAAGACCATGTATAGACAAAGAAGAAGAAAGCCATCTCTAAGTCAAGGACAGAAATCAACCCTTTCAATACCCTGATCTCATATTTCCAGCCTCCAGAATTCTGAGAAAACAAATGTCTATTGTCAACCACTTAGTCTGTGGTATTGTTATGGCAACCCTAGAAAACTAATGTACCTTTGTACAGATGAATCACTTTAAGGCTCATTATTACAATTGAGAGGTTATAGCAGACAAGGCCACTAGAGTCATCTTTTTTTTTTTTATTGTTTGGAATTCATTGAGGGTACAAAGAATTAGAGTACACTGATTGCAGTTGTTAGGCAAAGTCCCTCTTGTAATTGTGTCCTGCCAACAAGAGGTGACCATACACGTGATCCTCCATTCACCTCCCACCTCCCCTCTCCCTAATCTCTCATTCCCATACCTCACTCCTTGTATTAACTCATCTACTGCCTTTATATTAGAATTTAGTACATTGGATTCTTGCTAGTCATCTCTTACTAGAAAAGAAATCACCTCATAAGAGAAGTAGCTAAATGCCGCCTGTTGTATTGATGTTAGTTCTATGTGAAGTTCAGCACATACAATCATGCACCACACAATGATGTTTTGGTCAGCAAAACAATGTTCCCATCAGATTATAACAAAAAACTTTCATTGTCTAGTGACAATGTAGCTGTCATAACATGGTAACTCAAGGCATCACTCAAGTTTTGTAGTGAGACTAGTGTATACAAGCTT